>NC_045749.1:6060600-6071870 GCF_008692095.1 Etheostoma spectabile | reverse complement strand
TATTTTATAAAGAAGCTTGTAAAACATCAACCCTGTTGTCTACAGTCAAAATATGAACATCATTGTCTTTAGGACAAACTGGGCTATTAGAATATTTGGGTGGCAGTGAGGTCACTTGCATGTTGCATGGTTGTAGGGCCTTTAAGATAAATAAATAAATAAATAAATAAATAAATGAATGAATGAATCTTCCAGATATGTATTGATATCACAGACATATAAGTAAAACCTAAGCCATTTCCATTCTAAAACCACGTCTCTGTCTTGGGAGTCACACTGTGAAGAAATAATCATTATAACTTATACAGTTGACAAAATACATGAATTTTTTCCCAAAAAGTCAAGATGTTTTGCTCTTATGACATTTACTTATGCCAATAATAACATAATGTCATATTTACCACCCACAAGCAATGTTATACAACAAGGGGCAAAGGGGTGGTGGGGGGGGGGGGGGGGGGGACACAGAAATATGGTGTCTGCAGTCCGATCTCCTCACCTCAATCGTGCACCATTTGGCCTTTAATAGAGTATATAGGCATTTTTGTCCCCTCTAGCCTTCCATACAAGAGGAGTGACTTTATCTCCCATATATGGGCATGTACTTCCTAAAGAATAGACAGGACAGACAGAGAGAGAGAGAGATCAGAGATTAGACGAACGATTCAGCGGCTAAATTGAGCCAAAACGCGATGAATTATGGACATAAAGTGAATCAATCTAGGATATAACAGTATGGATTTAAAGCCCAAAGAGGCTGAAGTTCCAGGCTGGATAGAAAATCCCCTGTAGAGGCTAGAAAGACAGGGAAAAGACCACCGTAAAGATGAAATCGTCAGGATTCAAACGAAACCGAAAGTAAGTAAATCACTTGTATGGTTCAAAGGTTATTAAACTATGAATCAGAGGTACTTTTCTACTCGTGGGCGAGTGTCTCGGTCTCAGAGGGTTAAGACACTTAGTTGTTCAGAAAAGACTTTGGACATGGCTGCTTTTTTGTTGTTTTTTTGTTTTGTTGTGAACTTGAATGTCATATTCTGTGAAGAAGACTGAAGATATGTTATTGTTACAATATGTTAATAAATAAATATAATAAAAATAAATGTCTTATATATGACAATGTAGTGTGGTACATTGGTAACAAAGGTCAGATATTATATTGCATAGAAGTGTACTCTAAAAATTTGCATAGCAACCTAACAAAATAAAGAAATGTAAAACTCGAGAATCGAACCGTAACATTTGAATCGAAAATTGAATCAAGGATTTAAAGAAGCGTGACACCCCTACTCTTCGCTTTACACTTGCGTTCCACACTATACATGTATGGTTCCATCCACTCTGTCAAAAATATTTTTAAGTTGATTTATTTTCCATGTTGTTCTCATCACTCAAGGGGCTTTAACATTTTGATCTTCATCTATTTAACACATTCTCCGACCTCACTACACGTAGGAAGGCTAATGGCGGATCAAAAACAGCAAATGTGTATTAATGAAAAGGAAACTACATTTGTGTGACACATTCTCAAAGATTTGGGTATTAGGTAAACCTGCACGATTCGGGGAAAACTATGAATCACAATTTTTTAGCTTAGAGTTGATATCACAATTCTCTGCCACGATTTTTTTCTCACGAAGTATAATGTTTATTGCACACGATTGTTTTTCTTTTTTTTTGCACGTATAGCACATTGTGCATCACCACGAGCCTGAAACATAGAGGCTTTAATGAAGAGAAGGGAGAGCAATGCAGCACTTGGGAGCGCTTTAAAACCTATTTTATACAGTCTATATTTAAAACTCACGGAAGAAAGTAGTAGCGTTTGTGATGCGGTTGGCTTGTAAAACTAAATCAGAATCAAAGTCATTAGAAAATCAAATCGTTTGAGACTATGCCCAAATATAGTCCACTTCTATAACATTAACTTACAATACAAAAAAAGGACCAAAATTGATGCAGCAGAACTAGAAATATTGTCTTTTTTCATTCCATGCACTCTTCTCCTTTGTCACAATCTGGCACCTACATTACCCACAATGCAACACATGAGTGTCATGCTGGCAGAGGCTAATGGAGCCTTGAGCTGACAGAGGCATAATTTACAACTTATTTGTCTGATTGACAGCCAGGGGTTGTGAATGTGGCTTAAGGACTTTAGATTTACATGGTGAATTGGACCACACTATGTTACTATTCATTGTGCATGACACCCAGTGAATATGGTGGCCAAGTTTATGTAATCTTGGCTGTCAGGTGGGAAGAATAGGATGCATGTGAGCGACCTGTTACCATGGAGACCCTGCTTGATTGACAGCATGACAGTGTGTGTTTGTGTGTTCAGGAAGAGATTATCCCTCTGGCATGTCTGAAGAGCCTGGAGAGCTGCAGACACACTTATACACACTTACACATACACACAGCTGGACCTAGTTAATGTTCATAATTTCAAGAATTTATTAATCAAAAACTAGATGAAAATGGGACTTCCAATAAAGATTATTGACACAAATGTCCGTGTGAAAATTAGGTTTAAAAATCTGTCTACTATATAGTTTAACCAATCAGTTGTTTGTTTTGGTTTTTACTTTTGCTTCCTTAACCCCTTACTTCCTTTCTTACTTTCTTTGGGGTAAAAGTCAAACCAAAAAGAAAGTAGATTTTCATTTAGCTCACACGGTAAGCAGTGACTTTGTGCATGTGTGAATCACGGCATGGAAAAACTTTTATGAGGCAGAGAGGTAGAAAAAGCAAGAAAGAAAAGCAAGAGACAAAGTTTAGAAACAGTTGCCATAGGTGAGAACTTACCACCCTGAAGTGATCACACACACACACACACACACACACACACACACACACACACACACACACACACACACACACACACACACACACACACACACACACACACACACACACACACACACACACACACACACACACACACACACACACACACACACACACACACACACACACACACACACACACACACACACACACACACACACACACACACACAAACACACTTATTGCTGGATGCCTCTCCCATGTGTGTGCCCTGCTTTATTGCCTTTTAAATCATCCAACTGCCGCAATAAATCTTCTCAACAAAAACCTTCTCAATTTGAAAAACAGCATTACTTCACTGTTGGGAACACCTGCTTCACCTTAGAAGTGTAATTATTGCACCTATCTCACAACTAAATATGAATCTGGTGCTGTACCTCCTCAAGAAGCTTCAACCAAATAAACTGGTGACAGAGAGCTACTTGGAAGTGAGCACACTTCTTAAATGTGCACAAATTAAATGTTTGGTGTTGGAGCCAGAATACACCAGAAATAAAAGCACTAATTTCTTTCAGTTGAAGGGAAGACCGATTCTGCTCTGTCCTAATGGCCAGTGTCTATCTGACTCCACTTGGTCACTTCTCAAGCTACTCCTTTACGTTTTGTGTTCGTTGACTGGTAGACCAGGAAATCAGTACTCATGATTCGCTCAGTAACGTTATAACAAATCTTTAGTACATTATGTTGCAAAGTAGAATACACCTTCAAGAGTCTCTCCAGGTCTGACCCCGGACCTCTCTCTGCCCTACTCTTTTATCCTTCTTCTGCCATGGTGTCCGTCGCCGCTAATCAGTCGGACCAGAGCTAATCACAAGAACATTCTTCAAGCTCCACAAACATGAACAAGTCTTCTGCCACTGTTCCTACTGAGGGACCTATGGACAAGACATCCTGCATGAATTATACACACTGATGTGACAGCACCTGACAAGGATGTACACATACACATACACACAGATGGACATGCAAGTACACCCACCTGTGATTCTCTAATGTAATGTAATCCAATGAAGTGTTTGCAGGAAGCCTTCTCTTTGAAAGAAACTTGCTAGTTTCCTAGAGTGAGGAGTGTAGGCAGAATGGATGTAAACACAGTAGGGCTGCGGCTAACAATCGATCTCCCAATTATTTTCTCTTTCAATCAATTAGTTGTTTTGTTTATAGAAAAACCCGTATTATAATTTTCCAGAGCCCAAGCTGATTTTCTTTAAATACCTTCTTTTTTCCATCAAACAGTCCAAAGTGAAAAAACCTTAACTCTGAACCCTGCTTACCATTTTTATATTTACATTTCATATTGTTTTTCTGCAGTCTTACTGACTTTCACTTTCTGGTGACAAATGAATGCCCACAAAAGTACCAATCAGCATCCTGTTTCCTTGTCCAGCACTTCAGTATATGGGTAAATTAAAGTTTTATTCAAGTTGGTTCCCATCTGGTGCCATATGCTTTGGACAAGGGGGATAATGTTGAGGATATAAGAGAAAAGATGGCAAGATGAATATGAAAAACACACACAGTGTTGTTTCTAAGCCGTGAGAAGTAAATTGGAAGGTTTGCATGCTGTGGAAAGACTCACACCATTCAAATGTTACAGTGCACTATTTCTGCATTGGAGCATGTAACCCTGACCGTCTCACTTTCTCTTTCCATATCTACATCTTTCTCTTTCCATAAATGACTCTCTCATTCTCTCACTCTCATCAAATATTCACAGTTGGTCCCATTAAACATTCACCACGCTGCACTGCTACATTTATCTGCCCTCCACCAATCAGCCTCCAGTGGGTGCACTAGAAGCCCACCAAAAGCCTGAAAACACACACGTTGTCTGTCTGCATGGCCTGCGATGTAGCAGCCTTGCAGAGAGGGGAGAGGAGATGACTAGACAGAGGAAGGAAAAGAGAAAAGGGAGAGACTGTGGCTAAGGGTGACACATGAAAGAAAATCAGATAAAGAAAAGAAGCACAGAAAGGAGTCTGAGGGGTCCACTTCTCAGCTCGTGTCCAAGTTCAGTGAGAGCAGAGCAGCTTTGCACCTCAATAATTCAACAGCAGGACTAGTGCCGCCAGCCCCTCCCCTCCTTCTCATTCTCCCTTTCCCTGACATCACAAGGCCTTGCCTAATAACAGTGTAAAAATACACTCACTTCACAGCTTGACACAACACGTAATTGTAGCTAAAAATAACAAGAAATGGCGTTGATATAGAAAACAGTGTTTCCTTTGGGTGTTACGGTGTGTCTACAGAGAAAGCGTTTTAGCCATGTGTTTCAGTTGTCAGTCAGTCTCATTCTTGCTTGACGGAAGGGATATGCTCCTATTTCAACTAATCTAGCTGTCTACACAGGACACGCAACAGCTCGCGTTTCACTCGCAATACAGAGTGGTACATGCAAACTGGAGCAAATTTTTATACTTTCAAGTCCATTTTCTTCCATTTACTATGTGACTACATGACTACAGTGATTGGGCTCTGAGCACTGCCAAACGTGGGTGACCTACATTCAGTACTGGGCCTGAATTCAATTAACTGATATTCAATTAAGTGCTGAGAAAAGCAGCAAATATTCACGTTTCAGAATCTGTGACCAGAGTTTTTGGCCTTTTTGTATGACGGGATTACATGCTGAGCAAAAACTGAATAGGCACTTTGCAAAAAGGTTCACCCCAAAATCAAAAATACATATTTTTACTCTTACCTACAGTGCTATTAATCAATCTAGATTGTTTTGGTGCGAGTTGCCCAGTGTTGGAGATATTGGCCGCGGAGATGACTGCCTTTTCTTGAATTTAAGTCCTCTTGTCTTCCGGCTTGTAAAAACACATTTGAAAAACTCAACAGCATGGTCTCTTTCCAGAAATCATGACCCAATTACTGAAGATAATCCACAGACCCGTTTGTGAGCAGTTTAATGTTGGAACTGTTTTATTTCTAACAAACTACACCAGACCACTGCGCAGAAGAAAGCATACTCATGGACTAGAGGCTCTTGCTTGTGACAGTGCATGATGTAAACATTATTGATGTCCCCCTTGCATGTGGTGTTAGCTAACATTAGTATATATATAGTACAGCACATACATTAGTCCATGAAATACATGCATGTACACATTCCTCGTAGACATTTCACAGCCCAGTTCAACTATTTACCTCACAACTGTGGGATGGAGGATACAATTATTGTCACTGTGATGAACTTCCAGAGTTGTAAAACCTGTCTATAAACTACTGTGCAGTGTTACCCATGGTTATGTTAATATAACCGGCATCCCTAGCTTGTGTTTTTACTGGTACATGTAGCAACACGCTTCCATCAACACATTTCCAATTTTGGCACCACTGGGACATGTCTACTTGCTGACTTACAGATTTGGTGGCTAACAACTAGCAGAAATGATCAAGATGTACAGAGTAAATCCTGCAACTGAAACCAAAAATTCTGACTGAGCAGGTACACAACATGCTTTAGTCCATACAATGTCATTTTTTCTAAGACCTGAGTTTGACACTCAATGAGTTCAGAATAACATATTGTATTGTTTGGTTAAAGGGAAACATTGTCAATGTTTACATTTACTGGGAGTACTGCCATAATACAACAAAGCTGGAACATGTATACATTTTACAATATAAATCTGGTAATTTTCTCCTTGTACTCGACCATAGCTGGCAGCTGTTTTCAGTAAGAAAGCTCTAAAACCCACTGTACACTACCTGTTTAGCACTAAATGGCAGACTAGCTGGTATACAGTAGCTAGAGAGTTATTCCCCTCAGGAGTTG
Source organism: Etheostoma spectabile (assembly GCF_008692095.1). NCBI lineage: Eukaryota > Metazoa > Chordata > Actinopteri > Perciformes > Percidae > Etheostoma > Etheostoma spectabile. The sequence goes on along the minus strand of NC_045749.1, from coordinate 6,065,236 downwards.
GTTGAGACCAAAAACAAAGCAAACAACTCCAAATAAATTATTATGAAATCCCCATATTGATATCCCTGCATTTCTTTAAATAAGATGTCAGCCCTCTGTGACACAGTATTGACAACCTTTGTCAGCCCCCTGCTGTGCTTTTTTTTTCATTTACCATCAACATGTACTAGAAGATTTAGTGCAACATAATCAGTGGATTCCATAAAGGAGAAGAAGTGAAAAGTGACCGTAAGCTCCATAGACAGAAAACTGCAGACGAAAACTAAGTGGGCAAAAGCATATGCTGACTTGTTAATATACATGTAGATGCAAGGTTGGGTTTTTACACAATGATATGAGCAACTGTAATGCCTGTCAGAAAAGAGATATGATAGATCTTTCAAACTTCCTTTTATTGTATTCTTAAAATCAAACCACTGCCTTTTGTATATTTTTACGAACATTGATTAAAGCCTCTACAGATGTACAGAAGTCAAGGCTCATCACAAAAGCCACAGAAAGGACTGTACATCTCTTATCTCCCCCTCACAGAGTGTGCATAAGAGCATGTGAGAACCCTCTACTGCTAAGGCAACACGAACATAAACTTATGAGCACACTTCCCTTCTTAACTTCTGCTTCCCACAGTTTTTATCAGGCAGTTACTGCTGCTTCAGGCTAACAATAATTCATCATCTACTTCTGTTAACTGATGTTAAAGTCACTTGTGAAATAAAGTATTACAATAGAATCGTGATACCCCTATTGATAAGTGAGCTTTAGAGGTTCTGGTAGGCATATTTTCTTACCTTGTTTGTAGTTTTTATGCTAAGCTCAGCTACCTGGCAGCAGGCTGTACCCTTAAAACTGACAGATATGAATGCGGTATCAATCTTCTTATCTGATTGTGTTTGAAAATGAAGATCAATCAGTTAATCAAATGTTTAGCCAAAACACTAAACTATAAAGCAACACAATGCAACTTTTCCTGCTTTGGTGCCCCTACAGGTTGGAAGCGGAATTGTCCCATTAAGTCTCATTGGAACTACAGCTCCGCTACCAGATCTGGCAAACTTGCATAGTGCGGTTATAGCCGGTAGAGAGCTGCAAAGCAAATGCAGAAGTCCTGTTCACCCTGTTATGAGTTGATGAACCACTAAAACGGTTGTGGAAACATTATTTTAAGGAACAAAAAGTTACATAGTGTTGGTTTAAAGTATGGTGAACAGTCTACTAAGCTTGGCTATCCTATCAACTGCAATATCAACATTTTTTAAGATGTAAAATCATTTTCTGGTCTTAACATTTCTATGCTTTGCGTTCTTATGCATAATCGGAACATTTTTGTATACCATTCTTTAACGTCATTGAAATCTATAACCCTCATTTGTGATTGTTACATTTTTTAAGAATATTTTTTTAAGAATTAATATATTGAACTTTTGGTAATACTTTCAACGCTCATTAAAAAAAGAAAATGCAGCAATAATAAAAAAATGACTCTTAACCGATGAAATTCAAATTACAAACGTTGCCAAATGTAGTGTGCGGTGTGATGTACGGTTATGCTGATGATGACTTGTGAATGTCAGTGGAAGTGACAGATAATGTTTGCATGTGTGAGCGACTGTGCGCATGCATGCAACACCACATGACCCAGCCATAATTGCTGACCTCACTGTCAGCCAATGTGCTCTCCCTGAGCCACACAGAATAAGGCTTAAAACGAACAAACACAAACCTTATATGTACAAGCTATATAGAGCTCAACAGTCCCACCCACACCGGGTTCCGGAAGTAAAAATATATTGCAATTTCTTAAATGACAATTATGGCTACAAGCCATAAAATCATAACCGTCAATGGTAGACTTAAACCAGCTACCACATGACTAGGCGATCGTATATGCTCTCATAGATGCCAAAAGTTCATGTAGCACCAACCTTGTTTTGAGATAAATGTCTTTTATTTGCGATGTCTTGGATAAGTACTTTATCACCCACAATCCTGAGCAATCCCACAATGATGCCTCTGATTGATGGAACTCGTGTTGGTGAGGAGGGGGAGCTGTTGGTACCTGATCTGTGAGCATGCCCAAGATGAGATTCCATTTTCATGAGGATTTACGACACTGCACGAATCACCATCTGTTCCAACGCTTCTGTTGTTAGCCTCCACCGGGAAGCTATCCACTAGCAAACAACTTCATTCAGTCATTAAAAAAATGTTAACTCAAAACTAAACACTGGGAAAGCAGGCAATAGCTGACGTAATAGCTGTTATATATTTTAACGATATTTTCAGGTTTTATTTTGAGGGTCTTTTAAAGTTATTACATGCTGTCACAGCTAGCAGTTAGCCAAATTAGCTGTTAGCTAAACAAACGTTGGCTTCCTTCATTCAGTGGTGCGTGGTGGATTATGGGATGAGTAGTTCCTTTGTTCAATAATGAAAATATGTACACAGTCTTGGACCTTTGACTTTTTTGGATTTTCTGTTCGTTTTTTCACTCACAATGATATGTTGTATGTTTATGAGTCATATGGTAGCTGGTTAGCCTAAGGTATATGGATTTTTCCAGACGTCTATGGGAGAAATGAATGGGAAATTTACTTCCAGAACCCAAAGTTTCTCAGAGGAGCGGCGGACTGTTGATCTCTATTCCAAAGTTTTTTATACGGCACACCACCAAAGCCAATTTACTAAATGTATATTCAGTGTTTGAAAACCGTAACATAAAACACATCAGAGATCAGACTTAACGTATACAGTTTATAGCTGTAAAAAGGCAAAAGGAGAAAGGCACTGAACCTCAGGCTGCTGCAGTACTGCTAGTAGCAGAGTGGGTTACAATGTACTTAAAGTAACTGCGTAGATGTGGGAACACAGAAATATTGCTACAATGATGTTTGATATGTCAGAAGAAACAAGTCATCAAGTGATTGAACAAGGTTATAAACAAAGCAATAAAACAGTATAAACAGTAATGGCAGATTACCAAAAACACTATATTTCAGCGTAAAGTATATTATAGTGCAGGCTCACCACCACAAGGACACTGTGATGGATGTTGACAACTGACAACAGATTGTATCCTTAGCTCTGTGACTCAAATATAATCGAGGCACATACTGTAGACTAACGATTCAAGGTCTACCAATTCAAAATCGATTCATAGAATTCCAAAAATCAATTCATATATATATATATATATATATATATATATAGTATATATTATCTTTTTTCTTCTTTTTTCATATTGTAATGGTGTGTTTACTGTCACATGGGAAAAGTAATTACATTTATATACTGTAAATGTTTTTTTAAAATTTAGAATAATTTTTGAATCAAAAATTAATTTTGAATCGAATCTTGAGCCAAAAAATAAATCCATATTGAATCGAATCGTGACATTTTCTGAATTGTGCACTCCTAATGGGTCAGTCTGTAGACTGTGATGCATATTTTAACAGTTGGTTTGGTGAATAATTGTACTGTTTGCCTTTGTTTTCCACTCCATATTAATTTGGCCGTCCTGGGGCTTTGTTTAAAACCTGTCCAATCGCCTGACTGCTCGTCTTTCTTGCCTCATATATGATTTCCTTTTTGTGATGTTGCTCCATTCCCAGATCTGAGCAATTGACTTGGTGAGTGCAACTTTACTATGGCCTAAAAAAAACAATGACCTGAACAATGAAAATAGGAATTAAGTTGTAATAAACAAAATACATTCTTTAACTGTCCCATTGACATATTTCTCCTTGCCTTTCTTTTAGTTCTGTAGACATGCTCTGTGTGTGTGTGTGTAAACAACACACTGGCAGCACCTGCACATTTCAGCACTAAAGGAGTCTTGTGTGTATTTCACAATGTGAAACTGTGTACAGACAGGCCTTGTACGCAAATAGTTAAGTGTAAGGACTTGTAGGTAAGTGAGAGAAATTGTATGCAACTATGCTTTATGTGAGAAAAGAGCAGTTGTCTATGTGCGTCTGTGTATGTGTGACAATTGTGACCACGACACAGAGACCACACACACAAAACACAGGTCTCGCTGCCAGACAGCCTATAGGATGAGGAGTTTCACCCCTGCAGTTGTCGACACACACACACACACACACACACACACACACACACACACACACACACACACACACACACACACACACACACACACACACACACACACACACACACACACACACACACACACACACACACACACACACACACACACACACACACACACACACACACACACACCTCCTGAGACAGGGTTTTTAAAGGTGCCCTGCCATACGTATTTCATTACTTTGTGGTAATGTCTGAAGTTCTACCATGGACTAATATTTTTGGGAAAATGGGAGTGGAAAAAATGCCTTGGTTATCTTTTTTCAAGCCATTCTAGTTTGGTATAGAAAGCCTGCAAAAAGACTCTGTTCTTTTTTGTACCAGTCCTCATTAATATTCAATGAGCTAAGCTGCTTTACTCTGACTGGCTAACAGCTAGCCAATGAAAGCATGGCTGTCAGCATCCTTTACCCAATGCAACTGGGTGAGCTCATGAATAGTAATGAGCTCAGGCAACATGACGTCCGACTGACCAGCTTGTGTAATTGGCCTGATTTCTCCACTTATTTCTTTTCAGTGGCTAAAG
>NC_045749.1:6057577-6060590 GCF_008692095.1 Etheostoma spectabile | reverse complement strand
AGGTAGCAGTTCATCTTCACATTCACGGCAAAACACAAACACATTTGGACCTAACATAAAAGTGAAATGCAAGTAAAAATGTTTTTGTGTGGCAGGGCACCTTTAACATCTTTCTTTAATTCAATCTTTTGTTTACAGAGAATGGAAGGAGGGTGGGAGGGAGAGGAAGGGAGAAAACAACACAAAAAGGAAGGAAAATGACGTTAAGTGCAAAGAAATGTAATTGACAGTCCAGAAGTGGGCCACACAGAGTCTGATGCAAGAGACCAATGGTAACCATAACAAACAAAAAAATGCTGGCAGACACCTGCCAAAGCCCACTGAACTTCACTGTACAACGTAAACCACAACAGTCCAGCTCTGCCAGCTCTTCAGGAATCTGCGCTGACAGGGACAGGACACAGCACCTGGATCGCTGCTCCTCAGGATATAAACTACCAACCTTGCAAGCTGAACTGACATCACTGAGCAACTACAGTAGCATGGACAGCAGCACAACGTTGTCAACTTTTAGTTTGCATAAATGAATGTGACTGTAATGCTGAGCTACACATCTGCTCTACTTACCTCTGGCTGAGAGCTTTTTTGTGTTGATAATTTTCGCAGCATACTCCTGGCCAGTAGACTTCTTGACACATCTGCGAACGATTGAGAACGCACCCCTGGAGCAGAAGAAATCGATGACAGCTCAGTGAAACCATTTCAAACATAAAACTTTCCATCACGTCGGTGTGTTGCAGGGGAAAGTGTATTAACTTGTAACACACAAAGGGCATATATGAATCATATACAACTAAAGGGAGGGAAAAGGAAACCATTTGCATGAATAATACAGTCTTGATCTTCTGTGTGTAAGATGTGAGGAGAGGTCCTGGCTACTAGTGCGTGATGGGTGGGAGAGGGGTTGTTTCATTCTGAACGGGAGTACAGGAGAATGAAGCCACTGAAATGTAGAATTAACATTGAACAGTGTCTTCTCAGCCTGGCTGCATTTTTGCACAGATGCATCCTTTAAACTCATGCGGTCGGCTGTGTTGAAAGGTGGAGCGGCTCTATTAGAAACACGCAGAGATTAGATGTTACCGAGAATATACACTGCAACGTTACACAATAATTGTGTCCTTTCGTGTTTTAATCCTGAATGCAGTAGCCTATGTGTGATACGCAAATCCAAATGTGCCACCGCTACAGTCTTGTTGGCAGCAAAGCATTATCTTCTTTTTCTTTACATTTACAGTAGCCCTGCAGTCTGCTTAGAAATGCACAAAAACAGCTGAATGATTGAACAGCAGCGCGAGGATGCCACCAGTCAACGGATGCGTAAAAACGAGTTTTCGACGCGTGCAGTCAAATTGGCAAACAAGTTGGTCCTATGCGCGGAGGTTTCACACGTTTTGCGTTACAAAGGTTGCCACAGTGGTACGATACACCTTTAAATCGCCTACACATTCAGGATAATATACAAGCATTTGTAATGCTAACATGAAAATGCCTACAGCTTATTGTTGCTTAGGTGGTTCTCCTACCCTTCCCTGTTATTGACAGCCCCTTTCCTGCCTTGTCAACACTGAAGTAAACGCGCACAATGGCAGCAGCAGCAGAGAGGAGAAAAACGTGCAAACACACACACACACACATACACACTGAATGCAACAAGAGAAGCGGCGGTGACGGTCGCTTACTTTCCGAGTTCCTCGTACAGCTGATATTCGTCTGTGAATCTCGTCGAGGTTACAACTGTAGCCATGTTGACTGATTGTAGGGGAGAGGGGGGAATCGCCTCGCGCTTCTGCGGCCGCCTCGCACAGGTTTCGGGAGGAGAACTCGTAACGGCAGAGAGGGGGAAGAGGCTCTCGAGCTCAGAGGAGCAGGGAGTGGGAGGGGAGAGAGAGAGAAACAGACGGGGGGGGAGAACAAGGGCTGTAGTAACAAAGATCCTCTATTGGGATGATGAATCACTCTGTTTTTTAATTTAAAAAAAAAAATGGAAGTGAAAACTAAATTAGTAAACTACTAATATTTTGTGGTTATGACATTTTCTATTCATTTTTACTTTGACCCCATCTTGAAGTTTGTTTTTTAAAAATAATGTAGTAGTGTGTGCAGAGAGCCTATTTGCCTTGTAAAAGTGTTTGTTTTAAGCTACACTCAACGGACAAAGTACGAGGTTAAAGGTACAAAATGTGACATTTCTGCCTTAAAATGTCTAAAAATTACTATACCTATGTTACATATTTTGTTGAGTTGTGTACTTACACTATCTCAAATGTTTCCAACAATTTTCAAGCTCAGAGAAATCTCTAACTTTATTTTTTTTAATCGCCTGTCAGTGGCGTCATAACCTTTGACCCCTCTGGTTCCTCTAACTTCCGTCAAAACACAAACACCCAGATGATGTACAATGTCACAGAAAGAGTTATACTTAGAAACCATAATACTGATTTTTTTCTGACACATGGCATATTTTTTTATTGATTAACTAGATGCCACTTTGCAACACAGTTATACAGCAGAGGCCCTTATTTATTGTTATTGATTGATTTCAATATCAATCCACCTTAATATTAGGCTAATACAATGTGCTGGTTGACAAGTAGCTAATGCTAATGCTTGGTGGGTAACATTATAAGGTTGCGATATAGTTCAACACGCTCACAAAGTTATTTTTAGAATGACTTTTTTTTTACCACGGTTAACAACACTGGGCTAACCCACGAATAAGTTAGTCGTAATGTTAGCTGTATAGATAGATGACTAATCTAATGCTAATTTAGCCTGCTAGCACACCCGTCTGTCGGCGCTAAGAGACTTCAGTTGGGATGAGAGCTGCCAACAGCCCTGGGACATCTAGTTAGCTAGTTAACACTAGCCCAACGCTAACAGCAGTTTAATGGACCGTCGGGCCATATCAGACCCAGACTTCTGAGTCAGAACAGCAGCCAGCCATAATGCTACGTGTCTGTCAGCATTTTCTGTGTTTGTGCCCAAAATCTTCTCCCTGTCTAATTTCTCT
>NC_045749.1:5982779-6057567 GCF_008692095.1 Etheostoma spectabile | reverse complement strand
CCTTCGCGTTTAGCTGTCTTTACAGTTAGCTAGCCAACATTAACCCAACAAAAGGGGGATTAGGCACCAAAACAAGTAGGCTAGTTAAAATAACAAAAAAGTGAATGGGAGGGAGCCGTCCTAAAAAACTCTGCATGTCTCACATTTGGCTGTAATAATGTTATAGGTAATGTCCCTGATAAATAAACAATACTTTAAAAAAAATAAAAAATAAATGACCTTTTTTTTCTATTCTAGGCTCATTCGCCTAAGAAAATGTTATTCCCTTAAGCTTTCATCAGTCTGTAAAAACTGTATTCTCACACTGTTTTTTAAATGCTGGTTCAAACCAGAAATAATGGCAGAGTGAGGCCTCTTTCAGCTGTCTTCTCTCTGGCAGTAGTGGTAGAGGTGGGATGTAAGCCTCGAGAGATCTTTTCTGGTTTACCAGGAGTTGCAGATCCAGGTTCAGTTTCACCATCTCTCCCTTCCATCTTCGACATATTTGCACAACGATAAAACTGAAACCAGAACAGCTGAAAAGAGCAGCATCCTTCAAACACCATGTAGTGAGATGTGATGCCGCAATCTTTTAATATTGGCACAGAGCAATAAGCTGCATGCCTACTGTATTAGGCTTTTCATTTCCCAAACTGGGCCTCCCAAAAAAGGAGGATCAGTCGCCGCTTAAAATATGGCACCAGGAGACAATGATGACTAACTATTTAGATTTTGTGAAATATATTAATATTACAACAACAGACATCTGCTGTAACAGACACCTTCAGTTAATATAAATCATTTAAAAAAATTATGTAAAACTTGCTATCAAACCAAGTCTATATATTTGTTTTATATTTAGTTTTGCTTCTTTCGTTTCTTAAACAAAAGCGTTTATAATATTGACAATACTATAAACCCTTCCTAAAGGTGCTTTGAATTTATGCTGGTAATGGCATTTTGTTTTGAAAAAGAAAGATTGGAGATGCATTCATTGAAATTTGAAATTTTTCTGAGCACATTTAAAGACTTGACACAATATTTGTTTAATGTGTATTTTACAGTTTCTATATCTGAGAGGCACTTTATTGTCTCTGCACAGCTACAGAACAACATTGTTGAAAGAACACAATAGTGATCTCACACTGTGACTGTTCTCCTTAAGGCTGTTTCCCTTTCCCTATGACAGAGCATTGGTGTGCTTCACAGCTAAATGCCCATGCCTTCTTCTGTATCCTTTAACACCGCATGTATCTTCTTTCAGAGTGTGGACAAAGCTTCCTCATGGATGCCTCCATCATCATCATCATTATCACAGCGTTTCCACACGCCTTACGTCTTTGGTTTTCATGACCACTTCATCATGCCCACTGTGATTTGTAAAAATCAGATTTTAACAAGGAATTTAAAATGAATGAAAAGAGAGACACAAATCAGTGTTCAAAGAGCCTTGATACCTTGTTATCTCCAGCTAGACCAGCCGGCAGAGATCTGTTCATGGAGTCGAGGCTTCGATCTGACACATATGCAGTTTTAGGGATTTTAACTGTAAACTGGAGCATCATTGTAAAAGACAGGGAATTATATATGTTATGTAACTGCCTGCTGCACTGTAAAGGTTTATCTGAGCTTTCATGAATATCTCTTGCATGATATTAATATATTATCTTGGCACCATGTTTAAATATGTGTGTTTGTGGGTGATCACAGCTGCACACACACCAGCGAGATAATGTGACAAGCTTACTGTATGTCAGCAAAAACTGTTTTGTCTCTCATATTTCTTGTTTGATTCGATGATCCGCATAGGATTTGAGACACTTTTATGTTTCTGTATTATAAGATAAAAAAAGAAGTACTTTCTGGTAATGTTGGTCATATCACATCCTCTTCCTCCACAGATGTCTTCTGAGCACTTTAAAGCTGCTCTTGTCAATGTTCTTATTTGACATTGGGTCAAATGACGAAAAGGTGTCACCAGGGACAACCTCAACTGTTCCATTCAGTTCTATAGAGAGTCTTTTAGCTCACTCTCTGGTTTCACAGCCCCCTCACTGTTGCACTTTCAGGCACACTGCGCTCATCAACTTTGTTTCCGTTTTAAAAACTGTACATTACCTGGCCAACACCAAACTGCCGACTAAGTTAGAAACTACCTGTTGAACAAAGTGGAGCATTTAGCAGCTGAAGAGACAGATATTTCCCTCAGGTGCTGGTGGTGACCAAAAGCAGAGTTGACGAAAAAGAGTAAAAATTGGGCTTGAATTCAACAGGTCACCAGAAATATGACTGTGGGACAAGTTAATGAGCAACTGTTTTTTTGGTTTTTTTTTTAACAGTTCCTCATAACTCATCTCCGTGGTCTATACTGTTTATTTCCACAGCCCCAAGTTGTAAACCAAGTCTGCAGGTTTAAAGACTTCTCATCCATGTTAGTTTGAAATATATGATCAAACGGACCATGCCTTGTATTTGACTGATTCAATTCTAGTATCTTTTTAGTAGTAAATGACTTGTAAATAAAATTATTTTCCAATGAACGGGCCTTTTCTGCCTGCTTGTCTGTTCAAGTTTGAAACCTTGCCCCCCGTCTCAATAAAGTGCCCCTAAAACCGTCCCTCTCTGCCTGTGGGTCTGCATTTTGGTCCTGTTTCCTGTTGCCAGCATTACTGAAAGGTGACATGCACAATTAGTACTAAGAGGTAAAACAGGTAAATACTTAGAGACTTTTCGAGTTATTTGCTAAATAAAACAAAACAGTGCATTTAACATGTTCAATATGTGTAAATGCAAACTCTCAATCTCTACTTTTCTCTCTGCCTTACTTCTGAACTGTGAGTGTAAATCTAGAACAGTGTTTAGAGAGCATTACTGGCAACTAATGAGTTTGTTTGCAGTGAGCACAGGAGCAGTGCGACCAGTTTCTACCATAATTACAGAGAGCTGCTCTGATATGAAAGCCTAATTAGCGAGGATGCAGAGGTACTGTCATATTAATTGCTGAATTGCTGTGTTTCTTGGTGATGTGCCTGTCAGACGAGTCTTCCACAGGCTGTGCAGAGGCAGGTTGAAGGCTGGGTGGTAACAGTGGAATAGAGCAGCCTTTCTCAACCTTTCAGGCTTGAACAAAATGAAGAAGTGTACACTTGTAAGTTGCATATCCCTGTTCTGGGCAATTTCACCAACAAGTTTCCCCTCTTGCTGGATTGTTATATTTAAGTAGGCTAATTGTTGGAAGCCTAACAATGGAAACAGTATTACAGAAAAACAGCAAAGATTAGAAAAAGTTAATATAATTTTGTGTGAGTGAGGAATTGTTTCATTTGCCTCACTGTTAATAATCTTGCAACCACTCAGACTTATCTTGAAACCCCTGGTGAGGTAGACCTTGGGAGGAAGAAGTTGGTTAGGGAGTGATACGTGAGATGTAAAGTGAGGAGGTCAGAATACAACAAGGGCAGGAAAAAAAGACAGGAAAAAAAGTAAGTCAAATTAAAATTCTGTATCTTCCTCCTCGTTAACCCACATACACATGTGAATGTGTACGCATAAATAACTGCATGTGTACACATACACATGTGCATGTGAATGCGTGTGTGTATTTGATGGAGTGACCACTATCATTCCTCAACACAACACCCAGAGGTCAAAACCTTATATCTGCAGCTGGGCTACACTGAGACAGCTCATTGGATGACACTCTAAATCTCTTATCAGGTTTCAACGGGGTAACCTTGGGAACAGTATGTCATGTACAGTACATCAGATGGGATCTCTTAGGTTTCTTTGTCAATTACTAAACCATCCCATCATCCCAAATAAGTATTTATTAGCACATCAGGGCTATTTCCGCGCACAATAGGTTGCAATTTACAGTGCAAAAAAATTGAGAATGTCTTCTCATCGTGTCGTTAATACCACTCTCTGTCACTGAATTAGTGTAAAGAAAGGGCTGCATTTACTTAAGTGTGCCTTATCTAGAACACAGTGTCCATCTCAAGGAACTAAAAAGTTATATTTATTTCATGAGCCTATTGTGTTTGACTTTACAACTTCATCAAAGAATCTTAAAATCTGAAGTTAGCCTTACCTTCAACTGATTACCCAACAGTGAATATGACAGCTCCCTCCCACGTACTGGATAGCATTGTGTGTCCGTGAGTGCGTGTGTGTGTGTTTGTGTGTGTGTGCGTGCGTGCGTGCGCGTGTGTGTGTGACGCCTCCCCTGTGATTTATATCTTCTGACGGTGCCTTATTTCTGCAGGCCATCACAGTATACTTGGAATCAGATGTGTGGGCATCTAACAATTGTCTTCACCAGTTTCTCACATGGATGGGACTCTGAGGCTCTCTGAGCAACATTCACCCAAAGCAGTCTCATCAAATCTCATCACTGGGGTCTAGTTCTGATAGTGTGAGGTTTTCTTGGTGTGTGTGTGTTTGTTTCATGCACACATGTACAGGAGGTGAACAAAGTACCTAGCTTCAATGCTCCTTGAAGTGATGTCATGAAAGTCATTAACTCTGTGTAGACAGATATTCTTTGAGAATAGAAAGCCAATAGTTGTTTGATTTCCAGTACTTCTCAAAAAGATGGAGGTCACAGAAATTGTTTGAGTTTCTCCTGGTATTTGTGAAAAAGCTCTTGAATTGATAGAGCAATACAGTTTCTTTAGAGAGGGATTAACAAGACCAAGAGTCTACAGCCATGCTGTGAGGCACCAGTCGACTCCGTTAGAACTGCCTGACAGATATTCAAATGGCAAACACCTTTCCAATATTGCATTCGGGGGGTGCTGTGTGCAATTTTTGTAACTTTCCAAACGACAATCCAACATTCACACCCACGTGACACAGGTGTTTGACAGCTCTGTGTGGGTTAGAAAGTTGCCAGGGTTGGAACTTCTTTTTCATTTGTTACACAACTATTTCTGTCAATTTTCATGTGAACAACCAAGTGCAACACTATGACTCCTTCCAGTGTGTACTTTCTGAAAATGTGTGCCATTTTCCACATTCTTAAACAACATCCCAACCCGCTTTTAACACCATTGTGTGGCCTTTTGGATCAGAAGTAAAAACCTTTCATTTCTGACGTGATCGGACAACATGTCAAAGGAACTACTATATAAGCAGGTAGCCTATGTTTACTTAATTTAGAGTGACAGCATGCTAACACATAACATTTGCATTTGCATGTTAGCACTAAACACAATGTATAGCTGAGGCTTATGGTAATGCCATTAGTTTTGCAGTTTGTGATAAACCAAAGCATTGGACAAATTTAAATAATATCCTGATGATGGTGCTACATGAAAAGTCATTGGGACATTCTCTGGGGACCATCAATTTTCTGTGCAACGTTTCATCAATCCATCAATCCAATCCATCGACTAGTGGGTGAGGGATTTCATTCTGGACCAAAGTAGACTGACCAATGTTACAATGACAATTTCCACCCATAAAGTTGTGCATGACAAAAGAAACTACTACTACTACTACTGCTACTGTACATGTTTGCAAGGAAACTTTGCACAGCCTTTGTAATTGTGAGCCAGTACATTCAAAGTAGTTTCTAATGTGATTTCTATTTTGTCTACTTCGAATTGCACATGCTGTACCCTTAATAATGCTTAAGCTGTTATCTTGCACCAATGCACTCAGCTACACACATCCTTGCAGGCTCCCAGATACAAACTCTTTGCTAATCAGTGACACACAAATCCACAAAGTGTATTCCTAAACACCAACCCTTCTCTTTTTGGATTGCACAGTTGATAGATTGTTACACATTGTATATTTAAAATGACGGATTGAGTTTGTCAGTGTACCATTGTTGTCCAAAAGTATTAAAAACACATTGATGATTCACACAGTTGCACTGGGTAACATGTTTCTTCATTACAATGAACATCATGGTTTGTTCAGAGTCGATCCCACATCCACTGTCCTTGTGCTGTGACTACTCATTAGCTCACCAAATTTGAGCATACATCTAGTCCCTGAGAGCCACAGACAGTAGGGAAGTCAGAAAATATTAAGAGATAATGTAGTGCATTTTGGTCCATTAATGGGATTTGTTGACAATAATAAAAGCCTTATCCTAACTTAAAGATTTTTCAGCTTTCCCTTTATTCTTAGTATAATTAGTGTGTTATGTATGCAGTGAGGCTATTTCACAAGTTATTTTAATCAGATCTGCAAGCACTTCAGTCATGACAGCCCCCCACAGCCCCCTCCTCCACTCTTTTTATTTAAGTGGATGCCACAGAGCTCTGAGCAAAAACATCACTAATGCTTCTAACTTGATCTTGCAAATGTGCACAAACAAGTGGGCAGGATGAGAAGGAAAATGAGAAAGAAGGAGGGGGCAGAGGGAATGAGCAAAGAGCTGAGAAATAAAAGGAGGGAAGGAGGGTGACAGGGAGTTGAAATGGGGAAGAAATTGTGGAGAGTTGAATATTCATTATCAGGCCACTGAGGAGAAATCTACAGCTCTGTTGCTATTGGGTTTGGGACTGCTGCTGACACACACAGATGCACGTCAACGTCCACGCACTCAGATTAAGACACACAGCTAAAGGCAGGGGTCAAGAAATGTGCTGCTGCACTCAGTACCTATTAATGTCGAAGCTGTTTACTGTGGTAAATGTTGTATTAGACCAAGCAGCATCACCTATGATTCACTCCTATTAAGATACATCAGTAGCACAACAGCAGCTTTACCAGCATGGCAGGCAAACAAATCATACTCAAACAGATAGCTTCCTCAGCCCAGTATCTTTACAGTAGGAATTACATCCATATTAGATGAATCTGCACCTCATGAGGTAAGTCCATTGCCAATGTCCAATGCCAACACAGGAGGTAGTGTGCCTTTTATGTTGTGAGATGGATGCACATCTGACTTCTCAGAGTTTGCATCCTGTCACAGACCTGCAATTCATGTTTGAAAAACAAAAAAAAACATTATCATAATATTTCCCTAACCTTATAAGCATACCCCACTGATTTATCATTGCACTCCTATATCCTTTTTCCCTAACCTTTACCATAATGCAGTTGCCGTGTGCAGATATTGCAGAAAGTGAGAATTTTATTAACGTTGTTGATGAACTTAATCCAGCGTTTTGCAGAATTGTCCATGTTGACGTTTTTGTCTGATGATCTTTCGACATCCCGCTACACATGCATGCAGATACAGGCACATTTTTGGAATGATAAGTACTTTTTTTCACAGGGGTACTAAAACAAGCACCCAACATGTAGGTGATATGGAACACATACACTTTCCTAGAAATCTGGAGAACTGTTCAGGGGACTTGCTGACCACTGACTGAAAACACTCTCAAAGGTACACCAGCTATTCCTTTGAACTTATTATGTATATATGTAGAAGTGTACCAATTTGACACTCTTTCTCCATTTTCCCTATAACCCGTACCACATTACGTATTCAAATGAAGCTGCCTTTTTGTGCCACAAAACAGCAACTGGTTTGGTCCATGACTTTCTGCAGACAGTGTGTGAAGTCATGAGATGCCAAGATTGATCTTTTTGCATTAATTTTTTCATTTAGATCATTTTAATCAGATTTCCAGCATTCAATCACACAGTACATGAGTTACTTAACATTCAAAAGTCCAGAAAAGACTGACAGCATTAGGTATTGAGCATTCATTGGTTAGTCGTTACGGTTGGCCCTGGACATTGTATGGTGGTCAAAGGGCTTTCAAAAGGCAGAAGAGTATGCTATAGTATTAATCTGTTTAACCCCTTAACAAAAGAACAAGGTGACATTTGACAAAAACAACCCCCATGGGTGTCTTTGTGTCATCCGAGAAGGGTTCTCTCAGATGATTAGAAGATGAGACATCAAGAGGTCACCCTTACATCCTCTTTCCATCTCTTCAGGCATCACTTCCACATGCATGTGCTCTATCTGCAGTCAAACTATTCCCAAGTACAGGGATACAGGCACAATGACACACAGATTGCTCCCTACGCAGTCCAACGACGGCCCATAGTCAGCCTGCTGCAGTTTGGCTGCAGGACAGTGTGTGAGTCAGCTTGCTTAGCCAGACGCACAGCCCTGTCTGCTTTTCTATCAGGCTGCCTGTTTATCTGCTGACCTTCAGTATTTGGTTGGGGTTTATCATGTCTATCTGACCTGACTGCTTGTCTGTATTTTTGTTTGTCTCCATCTCCTTTTCCCTTTAACTTCCCCCTGGTAAAGGTGTGAGTATGCTTCAAATTAAGTCCTTGCCAGATGATTGAACAGCCCGCCCACGCCACCCACCTGCATATGCAAATATTAGCAACTTTACAAAATCGACACTACGACAATCACACCAACTTACACAGTGAATGACCCGGTGTCTGGAGGTGAAAAAGTATGCAGGATTCTTTTTTCATTCTACACACAACTACTTCTCCCACTTTTCACATGCACACCATAAATTCCTTTGAGGAGAGACTATATATGACTGTGGGGCGTTGTCCGCATTTGTATGATTCATTGCATCTCACCACAGGCTTTTTGGCCCGATGTTGAGCGTGGCCATTGGGAACAGGTTTTAACAATTTTGCCTTCAGATGTGCTAAGACAACCTAATTGATTTGAAGCATACTGAACCCTTCAGTGTAATCAATTTAGTTAGATGAGACATTTAGAAAAACAGGGTGTTCCTCTGCAGACGTGACCCCACCTTCTTAAACAGGGCTTTTAATTTGCATACTTTGCATTGCTTAATCTTCATCCTTTCTTTCCTGCCATCCTCCCCTCCGTTATCCTCATCCTGCCCCTCCAGGCCCAGCCAGGGGCTCCACACCCCTCCATGGAGCTCAGGGTCAGCCATAGGATCATCTGGTGGATTTCTGGGCATCACAGCTGTCTGATTGTACTCTGACAGCCTTGTCAGCAGATGTTTCACTACCTCTGGACGAGCTTCTGCCAGGTCTGACCTCTCGTAGGGGTCAGAGGAGACATTGAACAGCCAAACTGACTTCCCCAGCTCACTGCGCCGCTTCTCAAGTTTCTGCCATCGTTCTGGACCTCCGGGAAAAGCCTGTGGGGGTATCCAGTCCCCGTCACCCACATTTCCTGTCAGTAGTTTCCAGTCCCCAGCCCTTATCGCTGCCCTTACGGCTGTGTCCCAGATCCCAAAGCCGTTGAGTACCAACGCCTTGTCATATGGCTCCCCAGGCTTCCTGGAGACTGGGTCAATGTTGAAAAGGATTTCAGTGCGTGGACAAGGTAGGCCCTCACTGATGGTCCCCCACACATTGTGACCATCAAGGCCACGGTGAGACTGTGGGGCCCCGGCCAGCCCCAATAATGTGGGATACCAGTCAGAAACATGGATCAGTGCTTTGCTGACTACACCCTTCTTCTTGAGGAGGGGACTATGGACAAAGGCCACAGCCCGGATGCCCCCTTCCCAGTAGGTCCCTTTGCCACCTCTCAGCGGCCAGTTGCTCCCTCCAGAGAGGGGCTGCCCACCGTTATCAGATGAGTAGATCAGTACGGAGTTTTGATAGAGCCCACTAGTCCTCAGTTCCTGGACAACTTGTCCAACCCCATCATCCAGGCAGCTCAGCATGGCTGCATAGTGGCGCCTGAGACGATTCTCCTGGGAATCATAGCGGTGCAAAAAATGGTCTGGTACCTGCAAGGGTGTATGGGCGGCCTGAAGGGACATATAGAGGAAGAGTGGTTTATGGGGGTCGTGGCTCCTCAGGATCTGCTTCACTCTGGTTGAACAGAGGGGAAAAAGGAAGGTTTTTAAGGATGTTTTTTTTCTGTGTATGTGTGAATCTGTTTAATTTAATTTATACCTGGATGCTCACCTCTCTATGTACAGCAGAGTGGAATAGTTGCCGGCCATCTCCCAGGCAGGCCTTTCTCCCTCATGCAGGTCAAATCCACAAGCTTCAGCCCCGTCACAGCTCCGATAGGAGAAGTGGTCCCCACTGCCAGTCAGTGTGCCCAAGAAACTCTGAAAGCCACGTCCTGTAGGTAGGCAGCTTGGTCTACAGAAGCCCAGGTGCCATTTTCCCACCATGTGTGTGGCGTAACCAGCTTCAACCAGACGCTCTGGTAGTGTGGGGATGTCCGGGGGCAGGCAGAGCGGTTGACGTGATCGGATAATCGAATGCTGGAGTCCAGTGTGAATTTGGTAGCTGGCAAGAAAGTGTATTGATAGGACTTAACACAATAATGGGAAGTTTCACTGATGGAATAAAAAACATTGCACCCTCGGATACTCTCACACTGTTACACATCATGCAGAGATGTTCAGTTATTTTATAGAATTGTTTTGTGATTGAGCTGTTTATTTACTTTTTTATTGTATCTACTTTCAACCTGCAACATTTCTACCAGAAACCTCTTCATCTGCACTGAAAATATGTGGCCAGTTATCCACAGATAGAAAACATATTCAGTATTCAACAACAGAAAAGACTTAGATTTACATATATTTACAGTGTGTTTTATTGAGGATTGTAGAGATTAGATGAATTGTAGCATTTCAGTTTTAAAATTGATGTGAGACAGATGTCTCTGTTTCTTTTATATTCATCTACACTCAGATTGCGGGTATATTTTGTTGTAGTGATTAGATAAGATAAATAATTTAGTACTTGATGTTGGCAGTACATGTGGTTCTTTTATTGTATGGCCTTTTTTGCACTGAAAGCTGCAATCACTGAATTCCCCATTAGAGATGTTACCAAAAGACAAAAAGCCAATAAAGCCTATGCATAATTATATTATATGAGAACAGATGCAGTAACTGAATTTTCTAATTGTAACAATGATGTAATGATAAAGAAATTACTCACCGCCCTGTCATGAGTTGACTGCGAGAGGGTGAGCAGATAGGCTGGACGTAATAATTTTCAAGTTTGACACCCTCTGCCGCCAGCTGGTCCAAAACAGGAGTGTGGATGTCGGAGCCATGGTAGCCAATGTCTCCGTAACCCTGGTCATCCACCATGATAAAGATTAAATGTGTGGGCCTCAACCTTTTCACCTTCTCTGTGCCAAAACTGTCATCCATAGACTCATGTTCACCCAGGCAAGAGAGGCCAGTGAGCAAGGTCACCCCAATCACCAAGAAAAACGCAGACAAGATACCCCCCCTCATCTCCAGCTATCTACTAAAGTCAGATAGTATTCTGTCTGTATTTTCTTTTCTGCTTAGTCTGCTTAATTATTCTCAAGCCGGATCGCTTCTGCAGAGAAAAGGGCAGAACTGTGGGCTCAAGGAGCTCGTCCGAAAGTCTTATCTGCCCATCAAGTATGAGATGTCGTCTTTTTCTGGGGCTTATTCTTGATTTTGTGAGATGGGGTTGAGTTAAGGGGCCAGCTGCTGTGGTGGGTGGAGAAAAAAACGTGTGTGTGTGTGTGTATGAAAGGCTTCTCTCTTTGCAGTACCTTGCTACATTCCTCTGCATTTTCAGGCGCCATATGATGGCTGGGAAGACCTGGGCAACTGAAATGCATGCATAAACACACACACAGACACACAAACACACAGCAAAACAGCAAACACATCAGTCAAACCTATTATGAAGAGACTTGACTTGTTCTCAAGGGGTTGGGATGGGAACCAGAGGGTCGTTGGTTCACGTCCCCATGTGGACCAAAGTACGGAGTGTGGATTGGTAGCAGGAGAGATGCCACTTCACTTCCTTGCCATTGCCAGGTGCTCTTGAGCAAGACACTGTACCTACCCCCCCGCAAACCCCTCAGGGTGCTGGTCCAGCATTGGCAGCCCACTCACTCTGACATCTCTCCATTTGTGCATGAACAGGTGTGTGTATTCCAGGCCTGCGTGTAGGGGTTTAATAACAAAACAGAGTGTAAATTGTAATTTTCCCACTGGAGATCAATAAACAGCATAAAACTTAAGATTAACTACTGCCATTTATACTGTCATTACTGTTATTCCTTACTGACTGCCACTGCTATTAAAGTGCTGTTACAACTGCTACAGCTAAAATATCAACAAAAATTCCCAATGAAAGTCAAATAAACCCTTTCATCTTTTGTTGCATGATACTGCTCAATTAATAAAGTCACCTGATGACAATTACTGACAGTGCCGGTGCAACAAAACCAACCCGACAACAAAGGAACATCCGGTGTTGGAATGAGAATGTGTATCGACCGAAACGCTCTTAGCCTTCACTTTACTGAAATCTCCTTCCCATAATGCTGAGAGGAAATCAATGCCTCAGATGTGAGTCCATTTACTACGTTGTGGAAGCAAAGTCACGTTGCCTCACCCTGTGGGAAAATTCACAGCTTTTTGCTCACAGTGAGGTGTATGCTGGAGAAATTGAAATCTATTTGCTGGGAGAGGGAAAGATGGCAATGAAGTAAGAATGAGGCTGACAAAGTGGGTTAATACATTACAGTGGATTAGATGAAAGAATTTGTAGGAAATATGAACATATGATAAGGAATATATGGCATAAAAAAAGACAAGAGGGAAACTGAAAAGGAGAAGAAAGGGGGTGAAACGGAAAGCAATAATGTGCAAAAAGTGAAAAAGAAAGCTTAACTACCTAATGTGAATTGGTACAGCATAAACAAAGTGGCACAAACGGAACAATAGCCTTGTCTTTCAGTGTAAGTACGTCTGGGTCTCTGGGTGTAACCATCAGTTTGCCTCAGGAAAATGTAGGGCGACATGCACTCTGTTTTACCGCTGGCAGGGGGGGCTGTAAAAATGATTAGTGACAAATCTCTTCTTGAGGAGAAGAGAGACAGTGACTGTGTTCTTTCCTTAGCTGTCTGTATGTGTGTACAAGTGAAAACTCATGATGAGTTTGTGTAGACTGTGTTGTCTGCAGAGGTGCACTTTAAAAAGGCACCCAATGATACAATCTTAATTTTAAAGGAAAAGAAAGTCAAACATGAAATAGCATTTAAAAGTTTATGTATAAGGTCTCATTTTAAGTAAACACTTCTTTCTGCAACAATTGTCAGGCCACAGTTTTATTAACAAAAGCCCTTTTTACAGTGCAACAAATGGGAAATTGGTCAATTTCTACGTAGGGTAAAGCCACCTGTAGCCCAGTGTGTATTTGTATAGTGTGTGTGTGTGTGTTTCTCGGTGTTATGGAAAAAGCAGTGATGCAGACTAGAAGAGAGTAGCAGTGGGTGGTATTTATTCATGACGACAAATAAGTGACTCACTGGATCTGGATCTCTGTTGCTGGAGGTAAAGGGAGTTTGAAAATGAATTTCATTTCCAAGCCTATTAAACATAAAAAATAAAGAACCTATTTATATATTATTTTGTTTTGGTATTTATAATAGTCCACAATATGCACACATGTATTCATGATACAGTCAATGGGTGTCAGTACAGTACTGGCTACTGCTATACTGTACTCTGCTAAACAAGCTACAATCTGTGCAAACATGTCCAGCAAATAAGAAAAGAGTAGAGCCATGTTTGTTGGGATGTTACTGGGAACCTGAAAGTCTGTACGTTAAATTTAAATATTTTGCGAATGCAGAAAACTGACAAAATGCACCTGGATGAAAAAAACAGTAGGTAAAAAAAAAAAAAAACATCAGAGGTTTTCCTACAGGAAAACATAAGCAATGACATGGTGGCCAACTCCCAGACAAATGTGTTGCTCTAAGGTTGTCTGGTAATACTGTTTGCAGCTCTAATTTAACACCTGTATGAACTTAAAGGTATGTAACTAGTCCAGAGAGCATCAACATCAGGTTTTAATTGCTGTTTAATTACTGCTCTTTCGCAATAGCTTAATTTATGATTACAATTATACAAATATCTGCTACATAGTCCCTTTTAGCTAGCAGCTACATATACAGCAATACGTATGACACATTTTGTGAAATGCAACAAATTAAGAAACAGGTATTCATTCAAAGCACATTTACAGCTTAATGTTTATACCTCATTTAGGATAATTTGACAATTTCCATTACTGTTCCCTGAAACTGGTGAGAGACATACAAGCACACACAGTGTAATCTAAAGCCTTAGAATGGTCCAGGCGTACAGTTTACTGTCTCTCTGAACAGACTGACCTGGGCTCTGAGACATCACACCAACATGGTCCCTCCTGGCCCTGGAGGTGACTCTGACAGAGGCCGGCTCAGCTGCTCCTGAAATACTTGAGGATCATCTTCCAGTCGGCAGAAACCCAATCCACTCTTCTCCTCACCTTACTTAGCGATGGATTGATAAGATGAAGCTGAGGGGGTGGGGGGCCACTCGGTCTCATCACATCAAAAAACCACCCACCCACACGGAGGATGCTGGTGACCTTTTGTCAAGTTCACAAACTTTTGGGAAACTTTTCCTCCTGCTCTTTACACTACCGCACTGGCCAGGCTGTTCCATCCTATCAGATGTTTTCCCCGAGGAGAGGGAGTGCTGGCTTTGACTCATCAAAAATTAAAGGGAATACACAAGGTTAATGTGTGCACTGTACAGTATGTGTGTGGCTTGGTGTGTGTGCTGCTGTGGTACAGTCAGCCGGGAGTGCCACCGTGAGGATTTAAGGAATAATGCATGCAGATTCAAAGAAAATAAGACAGAGGGGGGATAACAAAAGACCCTGCATCTCAGAAATATGTCATGGAGGCACCTGATTAAACTTATTTATACGTTCACCCAGAGAGAAAAAAAAAATGTAGTAAATTCAGAAGGTAGGAATGAAAATTTGCAGCACTTGAGAATGACTGGTACAATGGCTGTGTACGGATGTCGGCTAAGTGTTTAAGTTTGCAATTAGGTGCCTTTATTGATTCAATATGATTTTGTTGCTTTCATTTTATGGTTTTGTTTTTTTTAAACGTGCTGTCGCTCTTTTTAAAGCTTTTTTTATTCATGGTCAATAAACCTAATTTAAATGACATACAATCTAATTTTTGAGTTTGAAAAAAAGCTGAAATTATATTCTATTATAAGTATTTTGACTAGTAGTTAAGATCAGAAGATGTTGATTGAATCACGGTCTGGTTTATGTCAAGTTTTTAGTCAGGGTGCTGTTTTAAAACGATTTAAACACTTTTTTTTTTAAATGGTATGAAACTTAATAAAGCTCTCAAAATTCAATGGAAGTAATCATTATTTTTACCTGCAAATAACATGTATGCATGCATCCAAGTTATTTTGGAGCAATTTGGTTGAAAGAAACTCCTATTTCTGATATAACAAACTTTTGTAAATGGGTTAAATCTGACCCAAAGACAACACATGGGTTAAGGTAGGCTACATTGTAATGGAGAATCTACCAAATTAGATAAAAACAAACTTTTCTTATTTTAAAAGACTAAAAGTATAGGCGTTTCAGTATTATAAACCCAGCTGGGTAAAGGACAAAGGCAGCACACAAAGGTCAGTTTCAGTCAGGCAAACATCCACGTGAAGAAAGAGCAGGCTATAAAGCCCATTATCACATGTTGCATCGTGTGATCTAAGCTGTGATTTATGTCTCTATATGCATGTACAACTTTCTTATCTTTCTTTGCCTGATGATGTTGATGGTCAAAATGTTTCCTCTTAAAAATGTTGTTGCTTGAGGACAGCATCTCTTTTCCCTTTTCACTGTTTTTTGCCACGCTAACAGGATGGCTTTATGCTTATTGCAAAGAGCGGTGGCTTCTGTTGGCAGTTACACATTATTGTAGAAATGCTCAGGGTCCCCAGAGAATGAATCCTACCGACTTTGGTGATCCCCTGACTTTTCTTCCAGTGCAGTAGGCAGGTTACCACTTTTGTTTTTAAGCGACATGTCTTCACAACTTTTGGATGGATTGCCATTATATGGCTTGGATGGTTCCTAAAATATTCCAGAAAATATTTTGAGAAAAAAACACATGTTCCCTCATCAGTGCGTATTTATTTACTTAATCTTAAATAGCCATTAGGGCATTTATTACCATCATTATGGGTGTAACAGTTATACTGTATTATTAAGTATGAGTTTGGTGGACTGGATAACAAGTGTAAAGGTCACTGTGACATTAATATACAAATACTGATAAAGGATGTTTATTCACTAGGGATGTAACGATTACCGGTGTATCGATAAACCACAATAAAAATGTTGATAACAATTACCGTTTTTATTTAAAATATCATTATTATTACAATGGATTACCACATTGTGGAAACCGTGTGTTTATCAGCCCTCTAAGAGGACTAAGTCTGAAGCATGGGCATGTATTGGTTATTATAAGAAGGCCAAATGACAGTTGATTAAAGATAGTTACCCTGTCTGCAGAACTTGCAGTAAAAAAAGTTGTTGCTAAAGGCATTGAACACACGTTTAAAAATACCGCAACAATACCGAAAACCGAAACAAAAAAAAGGAAACAAGAGAAACTAAAACAATTATAGCCTACTTTTTGTCTAGCATATTTTTTTACGCCATTGTTCTGTGTGAGTTTGCAGGTGTGTGTGTGTGCGTGTGTGTCTGAGAGAGACACAGTGGTGACAGCACATGGAGGTTATGAGGGACCAACTGGTGTTATGCCGTCTCTGTGCCAGAGAGTTGGGTGGTATTCAAATTTTTATACTGTCAAACCTCCTCCCTATTTTTCCGCGGTATCCGGTATTACAGACTAATTAAAAATTATGGCTTAAGGCTCAGACGGTGTCACCAAACTGTCGGCTTGTGCCTACACCGTTCAGAAACTGAACACCAAACACTAATACTGAAACACCTCTCCCTTCTGATTAGGTCAAAACCTGAAATGCTGTCAAACTGCAGACGTCATGTTCTTCAATTTAAAGCCAACTTTGTCCCACACACATTACTATGTAGTGACAATTACATTGTACATACAATATGACATCCCAAAAATTAAAATAAATAAATAAATAGGAAGCACTGGTTTTGCAGAAAGAGGGAAAGGGAACTGGACGGCACCAATCAACGAGGCTAGAATTTTAAGTAAATGTCAGGTTAAATAGTATAATTAATTCCCAGAAGAAACCTTATGGTCCTCAGAAAAAAACTAGAGTTTAAATATATATTGCAAAATGTCAGAATAATACCTCATTCAAAAGAAAAACTAACCTTTTCAACGTGACATTTTAAAAATGTGAGACTCTCAAGGGTAATATAAAACGTCTTTCCCAAAAGGGTAAAGTATGACGTTGAGTACAATTCTCTAAAAGCTACACTGTGACAATTACCTTCTTCACTTGTACAGGTTATGTTTCAGACATTTCCCTGCATATAAAATAACTTAAAGGTTAAAAAAAAAAAATTGCATACATAAAACACACATCGTCCCCTTTGATTACTGCCTCTCTAATGTGCACAGTGCCTCAATAGTCCTGCTTAAAAGAAACTAGTTGCAAATAATTTACACAAATGCTTAAGATAGTCATCTTCCTTACTTTTGGTGTCTACTTTTATTATGAAACATGTACACTGATCACTATGTGCATTGCCGTTTCAAAAAGCTCCGCTTACATCATGTTTATTTGTATGGTCTCATTTTCACCTCAGTGTCTGCCATGCTGGCCCAGGTGCCTCAGTTAAAGGCTCTGTAGCTCTGGGTCTGTGCCTGCTGCTGCTCAACAAATATGTCTGTCAAAGTCCTCTTGGGAAGGCAAGTT
The DNA here is from genome assembly GCF_008692095.1 of Etheostoma spectabile. Taxonomy (NCBI): domain Eukaryota; kingdom Metazoa; phylum Chordata; class Actinopteri; order Perciformes; family Percidae; genus Etheostoma; species Etheostoma spectabile. Next base: position 6,039,958 of record NC_045749.1, on the reverse strand, counting down.
GGCCGACAGAAAAGACATTAAATAGAAAACTGAGAGAGAACAGAGAAATTGCTAAAGCTCTTCACAGTAAAAATGATTGAAAAGGAGGAGAAAAAAAAATATGACTCAGTGAAAAAGAAAACCTTTAGAAGGAGAGACAGGCTGACATACTAATTAACAGCAAGAACAGGGAGGACGCTCTCTCCTCACTTAATAGTTCTCCCATGTCCACAGGAAAAAACACCCAGCTCCCTTCATTTCCTATGTTTAAGCCAGATTAGGCAATTCTTTGCTGCACTCTTATGCGCCGCTTTTATTCATTTTGATGCCACGGCACAACAGAACGCATATGGAGTAAAAAAAAAAAATATATATATGTATATATAGGGACACAGGAAAAAGTAAAACGTTTTTGCCACGCTGCTGCATATGGATTTGGACTATTTTTTACTTTTCTTGAAAGACAGCCCACTTCTGTCTTCTGTGGCAGAGTGACTTAGCAGACCTTTTCCTGAGTTGCAGTCAAATCACAAGAGTTATCTCAAGACACTTTACAGATAGAGTAGATCAAGACCACGCTCTATAATTTACAAAGACCAAACAATTCCAGCAATTCCCCCAAGAACAAGCATTTAGTGCAGCAGTGGTGAGGAAAAACTCCCTTTTAGGGAGAAACCTTGGACAGACCCAGGCTCTTGCTAGGCATGTCTGACAGTGCTGGTTGGGGGGGTGGGGGGGGGGGGTGTAATGAATAGTGGCAATAACAGTAACAACAAAAGATAATGGAATAATAACTAAAAATAGTAGTTGTAGTAGTTCATTTCATAGCTGGGCACTGCGTGGTTTAGCTGCACAAGTCTGTTATTGAATATCATAAAATTGTCTTTTTATTCTTAGATTTCTCACTCCTGTTCTGGCAGTGTTTGTGTGAAGGGTTTGTTGGAAATGATCTGAGCTCTCACAAAGTCACAAGGTCTTTCAAGTCTTTCACAACTATATTGGGACAGCATTATGGTTTTGTTTTTGGACTCAGAGAGATGTGAAAAAAGACTAGTTTCTTCATGTCCTAACATATTTCAGGAAGATATGATCTGTGCATGTAAGCCATGCAGGCTGTTGGGCTGCACCCTGAAAACTGCTTGTCATATATCATAAAACTTGGTGTAAAGTTAAACGTCCAACACAAAACACAAGAGGGTAGTTAAAAATCTGTCAAATCAGTTAGATATCTTTTTCAACAAAAGAGACAAAAAATAAAAACATAAATAAAATACAGTAATAATTGGGAAGTTAATAGAGAAGTAAAGAGCTCCGAGAGGGGCAACAACAAGCCTACTTTTAACCACTAGAGGGAGTGGTTGGCACAACTTTTCTCCAGCTATGTTTGTTCAGATATCTGTCTAATGCGTCACTTTCCCTGTGTAAATACAGATCTGACATAAACTGGATCACTTTTATCTGTGTGGTTAAGCACTTGTTTTAACTGTGTTGCTCTGTTAGATCTGATATCTTCTCAAGGAAGAGAGGGTGACATTTTCTCTGACTGTCTGAGCCAGGACTGATCTTGGTTTACTATCCTGAGGTCTGGAGACAGCTGTAGAGCAAGGCTGCCAAAGGGAACAGCTATCATTGGTAACCTTCTGCAGCATTGATAATGGCAGTGGTGCGTTTGCAGCAAGGGGATCATTCAGGCTCTATCAACAGGTTTAAAGGCCTGTCAATGCCCCAAAGGAAAACACAACATAGTTAAAGCAAGTTCACATCCACTGAGACTCTGTGTGCAGTGGAGATTGATTTGTTTGCTGAGTTTGAGAGTTTTTTTAGATCTATTATTTCAACTTTAATCAAATTAAGATTAGAAAACCGGAAAGGTAAGGACCAAGAGGGAACAAGAAAACAGAAGAGATTGTAACAATGGGAAGCACCAATGTAACACTGGATGATATAAATCAAATTTGTATATTCAAAAACGTACAGCCAGTTTCTCAGATATGATTTTTAAGATCAAATGTGTCAGTGTCTTTCATGAGTATAGACCTCGTTTGATTGAATTTTAACTAATTATTTTAATTTTAACGCTTACCCACTATTGAAAACTCAGTCAGTGGTGAAGAGACACCTTTCGATTTGAGCCGGGCTGTGGAAAAGTACTTTGACTAAGTGTCACCTGTGTAGTGTGTGATAGAAATTAGAAACTAAAATGTTGTTTGATGTGTAATATCAGAATTAACTAATATAGGGTAGGACAATGCAGTAAATTTCATGTTTGCTTAAAATGTGGGGTTGGAATGTTTATAGAAATGTTCTCAAAATCCAAATCCATGAAACTCGCAATGCACTCTAATTGCACCAGTTACCTTTATATGTATAACCACTAAAGCTAAACTAAGATGGTGAACATGGTGAACATTGTAAACATTACAGCTGCTTAACATCACCATGTTAGCATTGTCATTGAGAGCACATTTGCATGCTGACGTTAGCGTTTAGCACCTATTACAAGAGATATTATTGTGTCTCTCTGATTTAGTTTAACAAGAAACCATTTCACAAAAGAAATTGTTCCCAGCATTTGTTTTTCTTGTCTGTATCTGGTATTTACAAGCAAGTATGGGTCCCTTCTGTGTTTCAAAGTATTTGTCATTCAGTCAACACTGAGGATTTAGGACATATTTCAATGTAGATATGCTGGCTGTTTATCCAGGGCTTGTAAAAGTATTTATCCTAAAGTATCTATGATGACAGTCTAGAATGTGTCCAGATCCAGAGGAGCCGCCCGGATACACAGCAGCTTCAGCAGTTAGACTAATCAGCACCAAAGTCAATCCACTCATTGTCTACATCATTAATTTTCATAAGAACAAGAGTGGACTGTCCTATCATGTCATGTCTCATTCCTGCGATTTAAGAGTCTGGCTGTGACCCTACTAAAAGTTACTAATGACCTTAATGCTGTAAAGCCAGATGTGAAACAGTGCCAGTTGAACTTTCTGAATGTTACCTTTCCCTTGGTTTGCAGATGAGCACGCGAAGCAGCAGAGGGGTGTCCTATTTTTGGAGGGGCTATCAGCAACCCAGTGTAATAGGTCTGAGTGACAGGACAAGTGTTGCGTTGGACCCTCCCCTCACTCGTTTGGGGCAGACATTCCTCAGTGTAAGCAGACACAGACCCCCCTCCCATCATATTTCTCCCTCCCTCTCTCTCTTGGCTGTGATGGCTGGCCCACTCTGGGTATGGGTGGGCGCACAGAAGTGTGTGTTTGTTTGTGTGTGTGTGTGCTTGCGTGCGTGTGTGTGTGTGTTCAGGTGTGAGCGTCGGCCTGCAGCTAGAGCTAGACTCAGACTGAAGTCGGCATCCGGACAGTGTGGCAGGCAAAGTGCACGTCAGAGCTCTCTGAGGGGGCCCTGACCACTGACCATGGGACAAATGCACTGAGGGCCCCCAAGACAAAATATAAAAGCCAAAGAGGAGCTGAAAATAACCAAGAAAAAAAAAAACATTAAAAAAGACAGAGAGAGCAGAACAATGGTTGCAGAGGAAGTGATAATTACATTGTCCGGTGGCGCGCCATGGGGCTTTCGTCTCCAGGGAGGCGTGGAACATCAGAAACCGCTACAGGTGGCTAAGGTAAGACGGGTTACTCAGCAGTTGTTTGACGGAAGCAGTTGTTTCATGGATTTGCTGAGTGGAAGAAACACAACTTTGTTAGATTCAACAGCCTCAGTAAAGAGAAGTGAAACATCAGCTGGGATATATTAGGCCGAGATTTAAGGAGCTGTGAACAAAGTTGAAATGGAATATTGGCTGCCATGCATGTTGGTTTGGGGCCTGAATATGAGTCATCATCTTGTTTGGGAACAGTCTTAATGCAGAGGCGCACCAATGATTGATTGGGTGAACTTAAAACTTCAAGGTTCAGCGGGGAATATAGGGTGACCTTGTTGCATATCTTCCAATGAATGCTGCTTCTTAATGAACGCTCTAGTGAAATTAAAGGGATAATGACCAGAAACTTTAACTTGGACCAGAAACTTGGTTACTTTCTGACAAATAACTGGTGCTGTTCTTCGGTGCTTACATGTGCACATTATAACAGAGATTTCTGGTACATTAAGCTAATCGTTTTATAAACTGTTAACTTACCTTTATTGTGAGGAGCTTATGGATGCTACACACCCTTTACCCATGACTGTGAGCTGATGTGCGCTATTCAACAAGCATATTTCCACTACATTATAATTTTTGTAGAAAATTCAAATCACACCAGTAAAGCCATGTCATGTTTGAGTTGGCAGGTTACCTGACATCTATCTGACACTGTTGTAACAGTACCATGAGTGGCAAACCACATAAGGGAGCAATGAATGTTACAAAAGTGATTTAGTTCAGTTCTTAAAATCCCTGTGGTTCAGGCCAGACTCAAGCCACATAGGTGTCTCTGAAATAAAATATAAAATAAATATGTTTCTACAGACTACTTTTATATCTACATGTATAAAGAGGTTCACTGAAAAAAAAAGATTGTGTAAAGGAAGTATTTAACCTTATAACAGTGTTACTGCCTTAAAGCAAATTCTTCGGTGACAAGAATTTAACGTGCACATTTGGCCCCAGTGAAGCAGTCCAGATTGGAATCTTGATCTCCATTTGGGAAATACTGTATCTTTATAAAGTTATTAATTTGACTTGCAAGCAGCAAGAAATAGTACATCTAAGAGATAAAGCTGAAAATGGTTGAAAAAAACTAAGAAAAAAACTATTTTCTCTCCTTTGCTTTTTGACTCAAGTCAGTTCCATGTCCTCACCATCTGTGACATGAGCTGTAAAAAATGATCAATCCACAGCTGTTGCTTCTCGCCCTATCAACCTTGTCCTTCCTGTCTAAAAAGACCTGGGCCTACTCCCTCTCTGCAATGACCTCTTTATATAGACAGATCATATTTCTTAACAGGATAGTTAAGGTTTAGTACATCTGCAGACACGTTATACATGCAATACATGTACACACATGACACATACATGCACGCTTTCAATAATTGTTGACTGTGCAGAACTCCTTTTCTAGGTGGCTATTTTTGGTTTGGTTTAGGGGTCAGCCAAAGGTATGTGTTTCAGCTAAGTACTCAAAAATTACCCTGATACACTATTTTTATACATGCACAACTCAGGATCTTGCTGCTTGGAGATAAACCTATGACTTCTTTTTGATCAAGTTCATAGGAATTCCTGATTGCTACCTCTATTGTCTTCACATGAGCTGTGAATAAATGACCAGGAGGAACTTTTTAAGGTTAAGGATACACCTTTGTTATCTTAAACCCTTATACACATTGTATATGTAAGGCAAGTTGCATTTTCCATTATGTACCTCTCTGTAACGCACAATTACATTCAAATGAAGGTTAATACATTGGCACAACAATTCTCATTGGGTAAAGGAAATGTTTCTGCTTACAGACCTCACAAATTCTTTATGGCAAAACCTGTCCTACAAAGATTTTCCCTTTACCGGACAAAGGGGAATCTTTACTGGCTAAGATGGTAATTTTGGTTTGCTATCAGAAATGAAATCTGCTATGGGCCATGCACCAAGGCAGTGTTTGTCATTAAGAATATTAATCCAACATGTAGCTAACTCATGCAAAGGTGGAAGTATGTAACCACATGACACTAAATCACCTTAATGGCAGTGGACAACAGCTGCTTCACCACTGAATGTAGGAAGGTGTAGTCTTGTGAGGTCTCATACTATACTGTCCCTATCAGGTGGAGTAGTCTGGTGCTTCACTGAAAGAGCTGGTGTGTCAGTGTTGGGTTTGTGCCTGTGGGTATGCATGCACGTTTTTCATGTTATTTAATTTGTGTCTATTTTTGTATTAGTGGTGTGTGTGTGTGTGTGTGTGTGTGTGTGTGCATGTAAGGGTATTATAACTGTTATGACTAGCAACCACAAGGGTCTGACTGACTGACTGAATAACTGACATCCTGTACCACAAGCAGCACAGGCCACTTTGAAAGGCTTAGCTAAATGTAGATGTGGGATTTCATTACAGGCAAACCAGAATAGCAGAATAACTGACTTTGTGAACTAAAGTTCTACAACGTCAAACTAAGAAGACGTAGTGACGTCTTAAGTCAACCCAATGACATTCAATATTACATATTAATATAACAATATATGGCAGTGCCCTCACAATTCAATCGACACTGCAGTTGTTGTCTTTAAACATTTTCAAACATCTGCTTTGAATTATGGGACATGTTGACCTGAGGCTATTCATGTTGGGCATACTGCCATGGTCCTGACAGACCTCGGGCACAAATAGCAAAGCTCCAAATGAAGATGGCTGCTGGCTGACATTTCCCTGTTTAAGTGTGTATAAGTGCCCCACTCAAGCTGCAATATGTGGCATACATACTGTTTGTCCGCAGCAAGATCAGGCTGTCAGGACAAAATCTGCTCTCTGTCAGTCACTATCACAAACCAAGACAAGACACCAGCATAGTAGCTCAGTCAGGCTTTTGTTTTCTATCCATGCAGTCTCAAATTTCAAAAATAACACTTCTAAGGATTACTAATAAAATAGCCGGAAAAAACGACTGCTGATGGTTGTACCAATTGGCTTTATATTCTCTTTTAGGTATCTACAGCACACCAAGTCTCTTCAAACCAAAGATAGACCTGAGAATTGAGACCTGGCCTTAGGTTTGAAGTCATATTTGATATAAAAGCAAATAAATAACTAAAATATACATACACTTATGCCCTTCATTGAATTGTCAGCATTCAGATGTGAAATACTTGCATTTCTTGGACTTAAGCTTGCCCTCAAGGCCTTAAGACTTGACTTAAGTTGTGCCCTTGAAACATAATGGTGACTTGGATGTTTCCTGAAGGACTTGACAGTTGTCTTGGATGTTCCCCTTTCAAAACCCATTTGCTTCATACCAAAAATATTTTATGATATAATCCATCAAAACTCAACATTGGTGTAAGTTTATGTCGTCAATGTGAGTGTTTTAAATTTTGTCTTTCTTTACTGGTGCAGGTGCGTAAACGCAGCAAGGCATGTAGGGCTGGGCTTAGGGAGGCTGATGAACTGGTGTCCATCAACGAACAGCCATGTGGAATGCTATCCCATGCCCAGGCCATGGAATTTATCGACAGCTCCCCTGGGATATTGCACATCCGGGTTAAAAGGTCAGAGAAACAAAGTAATGATACTGTTACTATTGATAAACCATCATCAACCCATTATAATGGATCAAGTAGAAATTATAATACGCACAAGTCAAAGACTCAGGTCTGACACAGGACATGCACTATTTATAATGTCCATGTGTTTGATACTACTGTATATTATATCCCCAGATTTTGGAAATTTGATTCTAATATCACATCCAACGGCCCTCATTTGAACCTTTTACTTTTTTAAACCCTCCACTGTTTGCAGGGTGCCTGCTGGTTTTCAGTCCGTGGTGCTTGTGACCCGTGCCCCATCTCCCCGTATAGACAAAGAATACCGTGCTGCTCTGCGTGCCATGTCACCCACCCACTCCCACCATGCACCCGTCCGTGAAGTCCACCATAGCCACTCCTCGATAACCAGTGGATTGACATCTCCACCAGGTAGTGAGGCTTACTACGGAGAAACTGACAGTGATGCAGATGTAGCAGGCTATGAGAGGCAGCGCCGGCAGAAACGCCGCAGCCCCAGCAACTCCAACCCAGGAAAACCAGCAGGACGAGCATCTCCTGAGGGCGGGGAGACTTCAGAGATGAGTGGCTATGACAGCGCTCCAGATGCACATGTTTACCCTAGTTTATTGGATAAACGTGGGGGAGATGGAGATGGAGGAGGGGGGCTACCAGGGGTGGAACGGAGGGAGGTGATTTATCAGCCTCCTGGACCAGGACAGTGGTCCTCCCAGACATCCACTGAGACCTCATCCATCATCTCCTCAGCAGATGACCAGGGGCCACGGGATAGAGGTCAAGAGGAGGACAGTGGCTTTCTAGAGCCAACTAACGTGCCACTGGTATCCCCTGAGAGGGCAAAGGGGGCCATGATGTTGAGCTCCCGCAGCCAGTTTGTACCCATGGTGGGTCCTTTGAGTAAACCCCTTGACGAGGAGCTTACAACAACCTACATGGAAAAGGCCAAACAAGCCAGTAAGTACACATGGGTTCTCCACACTTAAGTAAACATTCCAACCTCATAATGTTCATCGGTTGGTTCAAGAGTCACAAAACTTTTTTAAACCCTGCAAACACAATTGTTTTTAATTATTATTTTTTTATTACTACTATGGAAGAAAAGTTCTCATGTAATTTTATATGTCAGTTTAATAATGCCTTTTTTAATTCATACTTCATGTACAGTATACTTGCCTTTGTTGAAATTGAAGACAAATATGCCCCCAAACCTACAAGGAAAAAACTAGATGTTTGGCAGAAGGTTCAATAGTTGAAAGCTGAAGTCTTCACACCTTAATATCAATGCTACCTACACTACCTTCTTTGTTCAAACATGTCATCTCTAAACAAAACCTCCTTAAGAGTCAACTGTCTACAGGGCTGTTTAAAACAATTCAAAGAGATTACTGTATCATCAAACAGTAGAATTAATTTTGTACAAACCCATCCCTATTTGAAAATACGTATCTACAATAATCATTCTACAGATAGACATGCGAGTTTTACTATTTAAGCCCATTGATGCCTGATAATATAAATTAATACCAATATTTTCTGAATGGTTTTGAGTACTTTATGTTGATTTGAATTTTATTTTATTTTATTACAACTTTGAAAAAAGAGAAAACATCCGACACAGAGCACTGACTACAACTTGTCATTCTGTCCATCATCCATAATAAGCTCAGGAAAAGGACAGAGCTGGGCTATTTAAAGTCAAGCGGCTGTTTTAAGAACTTGAATAAATTTACTCTTGTAAATCCCCCTTGCCACCACTGAGTGCAAGTTTAACATTCTAATGTCCTACTACCCTGTCCTAGACAAATTAAGAACTCTCTTCATGTGGCAGTGCATAGTAGGTTAACAAAATTAATTAATTTGCTTAATACCATAACGGGTTAAAGAATATGTTGTGGCTAGCCTTTGAAGTTCTCCTTCCAGTCACCTACAACATGCAACTTTCCACTAGCTTGCAGATATTTCTAGTTAAGTTAGATGTCATGTGACTAATAATGTGCAAATGTATCCTTCACCCCAGCTAATGTGAGAAGCTGAAGGCTTGCCTGGAATTTTTCCTGGAAGTGCTGTGGCAAGTTAAGAGATGGATGCCTGTTGAAGGCATGTTGATCGGAACAGGTTTAGATGTTTTATGTCAGAGTCAGTTCTTTGTTTAAAGGTTAAATCTGTAAATTCAGAATTCTTTGACCTTACTGTAGTATTTATGTCATGCTCTTGTGCAACTGTTCCTAAAGTTATTGCATTAATACCCTGCAGAACTTAACCGAGGGGATACTCCGCAAGACAAGCATGTGAAGGAAGCCAAAACCAAGTGTCGAACAATTGCGTCCCTACTGACTGATGCTCCCAACCCTCACTCTAAGGGGGTGCTGATGTTCAAGAAAAGGCGGCAGCGCTCCAAAAAGTACACCCTTACCAGTTTTGGTAGTGTGGATGAGGACAGGTGTCAGGACTCACAAGAGGAGGATGGGGTATTCCCTGGCAGCGAATCAGAGTTTGATGAGGATGGTTTCTCTGCCGTTCCTGACCCAACTTGGGATAGTGACTACTTGAATAAGTTGGAGAAGAGAGCAACTGCAGGCACTGAAGGTCGTAGGGATGGGGCAGAGGATGCTCCAAGTCCAGGTTTAAGTGACATCACAGGCAAGGGTGCCCAGTTGTTTGAGCAGCAAAGAAAGAAGGCTGCTGAGCATGCCAAGAAGGAAGAGGCAGCACAACCTCAAGCTCCTCCACAGTCTCAAGTCCAGGGCCAGGTTCATATGTATCAGATACAACCAGAGATACAACCACAGATGCAGTCAAACCTCCAGCCTCAGCAGATGATACCACCTAGCACTATAGCACAACAAGAACTGTCCCAGGCTCCAGGCCCAGTTGCAGCCTGTGGAATGTCTAATGGGGACCTATGCTACTCTGCAGTTAGTACAGCCAGCATGAAAATGACACCTCCACCTGTGACACCCAAACCAGCCACTGCCTCAGTGACTGTTCTGACCATACCTGCACCACCAGCTGAAACACCATTACCAGAACTACCTGCTAGTAATGTTCTCAACAGAACGGCACGTCCTTTCACTCCTGGCTTCATCAGCATGCGAGCAGCAACAGCACCTGTAACGTTTCGACCATCAGTAACAAAGACGGTCCAGCGTCCTGCCTCAGCAGCTGTTGTGCAACTACCATTCTCTACTGCCTCTGAACAAGCCATGAATACTACATCAGTAACATCCCCACCATCCTTTGTGCCTCAAGGTCCCTTGGCACCAACACCAGAAGCTCCTGTTCATCACCTGTCATCTCCACCAATAACTACTGTTCACCAAGCTCCATTTGTAGCTGTGCCCCCAGTGTCTATGCCTTCAATGCTCCTGGCTCCACAAGCACCAATGGCTCCAGCCCCAGCTCTTCCTGTATCCCAAATTCTTTCGTCACCTAACCCAGTTGCTCTAGCGCCTCCACTTCAAGTGCCATTTTCTCAACCACATCCACCGCAATTTTCCGTGGCACCTGCAGCTACAGTGTCAGTGGTCTCTCAGCCAGAAGCTGTAGCTCCAACCCCTGTTCCTGGTCCAACAGGTCGCACAGGGATTTTAATTGATGCTCGACGGCGAAGTGGCAAACCTAAACCTATGTTTAATTTACCAGATGTCAAGAAGAACTCCCCAAATCCTGATCTATTGTGTATGGTGCAGAACCTGGATGAAAGGTCCACCCGACACAAATATGGCCAACCACCGTCTGAGGCTATCTATGATGATGCAGAGGAAGAGAGAGGAGAGAGGAGTGGCGAGACCAGCATGGGTAGGGCGCCTCCTCCAGTGGCACCCAAGCCTCGGGTCATCCATGAGGCCCCACTGTTTCTTCAAGCAGGAGGTAAGGGGGCACAGCTGTTTGCCCGCAGGCAAAGCCGCATGGGTATGTATGTAGTGGATACCCCTCCCGAGACCCCTTACCAGCAGGAAGTGGCCTCGCACAGTGCACCCCAACTCCATGACTCCGCTTCAAACCCTTCCCATGTCTCTCAGTGGAAATACTCCCCGAATGTCCGTGCTCCTCCACCAATTGGGTACAACCCACTTTTGGCCCCCTCTATCCCTACAGGGCCTCAGAGGAATACAGGCAAGCCAGAAAGCAGGGGTAGAGGAGTCTCCCAAAGAGAGGGGATCAAAGCTCTGGATTTCATGAGAAGGCAGCCCTACCAGCTCAACTCTGCTATGTTCAACTATGGTGGCAGCACTGCTAATCTATCAGCCATGCCTTCTTATCAGGCCCAGAGGCAGCAGCATAGTGACTACACAACAGCAACAATGGTGGGCAGCTCATTAACCTCACCTAGGCAGATCCCCGTCAAAACAGCCCGTGTCTTCGAGGTCAAGCGATTCTCCACACCCACACCTATGTCAGCTCCCACTCTAGCTCCAAAGGTCATAGCCCCTCGCTCAGCCACTACCCTCGGAGAACGTTTGACTCATTCTGGCATGATGTCACCACCTCCTGCTCCTTTCACTCCAACCCCAGCCCCTCACTTGACACCAGCATCAGTGAATGCCCCAACACAAGCTCTACCTCCCTCCCAACCAGCTGGACTACCTAGCCTCCCAAAATTCTCTGCCACCCCTATTCCCCAGCATCTGCCCCCTGCAGTCCCTACACCTTACACTCCGGTATCATACACCACTGGGCTACAAGCAGCCAAGCAGTTCCAGAGCGCTCCTGAGCTTAGTATTCTTGCCTCTTTGCCCCCACTCAAGTCCGACCCAGTCCAGGCACCCAAACCACGTTTTGTTGCCACCAAGGGAGGTGTCCAGCCCCATGTTTGGAGGCCAGGGGCAATGTGAACACCAGTGAATCCATCACTACCACACAAGGACGTCTTCATGTACTATTTATTAAGTGCTGAAATTAATTAATCAATTAACAATTTAGTTAATTTGTTTATTGTTTAAGTAAAAAATGCCAAATATCCATTGGTTCCAGTTTCTGAAATTTGAAGCTATTCTGCTTTTTTCTTTTTACATCATTGTTGATTGAATGTCTTGGGGTTTTGGGTGGGGCTTAGGCTTTAAAAAAATTGTGATGGGCAATTATCTTAATCAATTTATTTACTAATGAAAAGAAAATGACAGCCCTACATCCAATTAATTTAAGCCTCAAATTGAGCTGTAAAGATAGTTATGAAGAAACAAAGTGATTCGGTATAAAGTTGAAATCCAGATTTTTCCAGAACATTTTTTCAAGTTTTAAAAAAATGTTAGAATGGTAAGAAATCATAAAAATCTACTTATTGTTCAAAAATGCTGCTCATATTTATTTTGCTGCCAACTCATTTACTCACACATTTATCTGAGTGACAATAATAATAAGAGGACAATAGCACATACTGTAAGCTGTATAGTCCACCATATGCCTGTCCTGGGGGAGGTTTGTGTAAGGCTTCTGCAGATTTCTTTCTACATATTTAGCAGAAATATCATCTAATCAGAGCCTGTACTGAAATATTCTTTGAAACTTGAAATGTCTGAAATATGTTGAAAATGAATAGTTGCGGTTTGGATCATAGGATTAAATGACTGAAGAAATATGTTTTAGTATGTTGACAGGTGGAGGATCATAAAGCAACAGCAGGCTTATATCTTTTATCTATCTTTGAACATTTTATTCTGTTGTTTAGTACTTGTCCTACTAAATGATGTGCACGAAATGTTTTTACCCTAATCTGTTTGTGGCATTGTCAAGAAGAAGCCCATGATGACCTAGTCTCCTTGTCCAGGGATTTAAATGAAGCATGTTGAAAATTGTAAAATGTTTTTAAAAGTCTCTGCTCACCTTGGTTCTATATGTGAAGACAAGGTATGCTCTGCAAGTGTTAGTGAGGTTGTGCCAAATACCTCTGCTCACTATAGCCATTAAGAAATGCTGTCTTTTTAGCATGGGTCACATTTAACAAGTGCTCGGGCTGTCACTGAATGTACACTTGTATATCACAGCTTTCATTAGGCACACCAGACGTCCATACGATATCAGTGTGATCTTTGCAGATATGTAAATTAACTTTTATTAAACAAATAACACAGATGAAGGAATGTGTATTTGGTTTTGTTTAATTGTGATTTAATCTAAAGGAGCGCAAGGGGAAGTTGACTAATTAAGAGGCACCAGAATTTATAAAAGGATTCAAGAAATATGAGGGGCTGTGAAGGAGGGATATAGGCAGTATATATACTTTACATATATATATATATGTAGGACAGATTACTGAATGGGGTCATAGCCCACCATTTGTGGGATAATGGGATGTATGGTTGAATTGTAGATAGTTATGAAATTTCACAGCCTGTAGAAGTTAACGGGGTTGGAACAGAAAGTTTGCTACCTGACGTTTGTTGATAAAGCTAAAGAAGCTGATGGAAAGAAGCAGAGGTTTAGCTGGTGTCTTTCCATTAACAATGGTTGCTATAAAAAAAGAAGGGATACACATTCAATAGCTATATAGAGACTAGGCATGATAATGGAAACCCGTAAGAAACAAGTTAATTAATATTGTTTTCAGTTGTGGAATCCTTTGAAAGATACTTTTATTTTTTACCATTTAAAAAGAAATTACAATTTGTCTTAAAGCTTTTTCTTGTTTTCACATTATGGCTACAAAATATCTAGAGTGTGGATATAGTTATGTGTAAAATATGATAAATTCATGTTTCTGAATGTGGTTTGATTTAATAAAGTGTGGAAATGTTTGTTATTGTTGATAAGTAGAAGTTTATACTGACTAGGAGACAACATTTTTAGAGAAATAAAATTATATGAAAGCTCTTCAGTTGTCTGACATGATTGATTTTATACTGCCCCCCATTGCTGATTGTGTGATACTGCTGTCTTTTTTTAATTACAGTATGCATGCATTAAATAATAAAATATTTTAGCAGTGCAATAACTATAAGTGTATATTAATTTTAATAAATGTTTAACTATCATCTCAAAGGGTAAAAATACTCAACAAGAGAAAACACACAGACACACAGACACAAACAAATACATGCACCATTTGTTTCATTTTTACCACAGCAGGGCCTAAATTCATTTAAGACCATCTGCACATGCATTAATCAGTTTTAGCTGTGAAATACTTAAGATTAATTGCAATTGTTACTGACAAGTTCTAAGACAGATCCTGAAGTAATAAATTCTGAGGGTTGAATCGCAAGATTGTTATAGCAAAGCAGAGTTTCCTTCAGTAGATATACAGCTCCATAAAGTGTCTGAAGTGCCAAGAACACATATCCTTCTAGACAAGCCTGGTGAGGCTAGTTTTCAGGCTTGGTTTGAGTACTTCATACAAAATAAGATAACTAATTAAACAGGATAATTGAGCAGTAGTTCACCTCTTACAGATTAGACTTACACTTAGTTTTGATAATTACAAACATTTCTTTCTAAATTATTTACCTTGCATGAGTCCCTTTTTAAATGATTCAATGCTGCTGTCAATATCATGCTGGATCTTACACTTACATTTTTAGCACACAGATGTAGAAGAAATCAGACTATAAAAGATAAAATTATGATAGTAAGATTAAAGGATGAGAATTCCAACATGCTGAGCTAACGACTAGGGGTGAAAAAGTACAGGTTATGTGCATGCATGCAAGCAAATTATAGGCTTTACCCCTAGAGGGTGCCACATTCAAAGACATCCTACAGCGACGGGAGAGAGAGAAAGAGAGAGAGAGAGAGAGAGAGAGAGAGAGAGAGAGAGAGAGAGAGAGAGAGACAAAGTTGAGACAGAGCTGCACTTTCTGACAGAATTCACAGAACTGCAGCCAGTCCAAACTAAGCACACACACACAACTGTACTATTCTTGTTTGTTGCTGATATCCATCAGGTTTGTTCTTAATGTTAAATTTTGTTGACATGACTGCTGCTTTTGCACGGATGTTAACAATGTTTTATTGCCTCCTACTGTACAATTGTATGTAAATGTTTCCCTGTTTTTGTGCTTTAGCAATACTGTCAATATGGTCATGCTAATAAAGCCTTTTTGTATATGAATGGGTTAATGAAATCTAGGCTGTTTTGTCCCCACAACACAGAGAAAACCCAGAAAATGACACTTATTCAGGAGTTTCAACACATTGTAAAGTGGTCTTTTCCACAGATTCCTATTTATCCACTGACTCGCAGGGACGTGGGGGTATGAGAGAGTCTGCTGTTAACTGACAAATCACAGCATTTATATCTCAATGGCAAAACAGCAAATGTTTTCTTTTTCACTTTTTAGAAATTTATTTACATAGTGTCAAAATAAATATCAACCTCAACACGTATAAATCAAGCAAAACTGTGTGCACATTGTCTACATAAACTGTGCCATTGTTGCGATTTCTGATTTATCAATAGCTTTGTTTTATCGTGCATGCGTAATCATTAAAATCATGTGAATCAGAGTAAATTTTCCTCAAAATCCGACTTAATGTGTGAAAAGTCCTATCTCTAATCTTTCACATTTGTATTTAAACATTTGTCACCAAGTGGTGCCTTGGAGTCATCTCTGACTGAACATGCAGTCAGAAGGGCATTTTGCTGCCAAATTCCACACTGAAAGGGTGCCTATATATAGGGCTGTTAATTTCCAAACGTAAGACTATTTATAGAGGAAATTACATTTTGCCCGGATTGCCTTTTTTTTTAGTTTATGTAGGTGTTCAGAAGCAAGATTGAAAATATTTCACTTGAAAAGTTGACTGTGTGATGTGTGAGTGTGAAGTTATCATACAGTGGGTAATAGAAAAAACCCTCTCTAGATTTTGGATTATAAACCTAAAATTACTGAGGGGTCCAGATCTGTTATAATCAGACAGAGCATGCTTGAAATAAGGCTAAACTGAAACAAATGTAAGTAAGTATGTAAATGTAAGAAACATTTGTGCTGAGAATGAATACATTTCAGTATTTCTAAAATCCTAGAACATGTATTTTGGTCCAATTTACTCAACAAAAAAAAAAACCAATCACAAAGGATACTGCAGGACAGGAATGCATCTGCTTTAATGTTTTTGGCCTTCTGATGTTCTCCAATACATTTGCATGGGTTTGCACCAGTTGTTTTAGCGATGTAAACATTGTTAGATTATCTGACAGCTCTGTTCTCACATGTCCATTATGTCCAGTAACATAATGCTTTAGATAAACTGAAAATGTGACAATCTAATGTCAGGTCAGAGTAATTTAGGGAGTGAAGGAGCTAACCCTGCACTTGTGTCTACCCCAAACACACCCCAGAGTCCTTTGAGGTTATCTTATAGCCGAGTTCTGTTCCCCTCGTTCTTTGCTACTAATTATAGGCGTCTAAACCATCTGTGAGAATGATTCTGTTCCCTTAATGTCCCTATCAGCACTTTCAGCTGCCCCCCCCCCACCCCTATTCATACTCCTACCCTACCTCAACCTCCTCCTCTGGTCTTGACACCAACACTGCTGCTACCCACACCCCTAGCCCTCTGGAAGATCTGCCATCTGAGTGTAGGGTGGGTTTTGCACTTCCAGGGAACCTGGGACCTGCCATTCGTAGGGTCAGAGGCACTGAGGGATTTGTACATTTGTGATCCAGATCACCACCATTAAGCCCTGGGTCTCTTTTTCTCTGTTTGATATTTATAGGTCTGTCTCTCCACCCAGGATTGCAACAAAAACCTGGTGAGTGGATATGCATCCCATTGGTGTGCTTCATTCTACTAAAATAGCTTGGATTCAAATTTAAACTATAAATATATGATGAGGGAATAAAAATGTGCAACATGTTCCCAAGCATAACTTTTGTGGCGTGTGCAGCTGATCTAAGTAAAAAATGGAAAAGGGCCTCATAAACTCAGTAAACAAAATCATAACTTTGGTTGGATGCTTTTGATTCTATCAACGATTAAAGTAAAATGGCTCTGGGAGTGACTTTGCTGCTTTTAGATTAGCTCCATACATTTTAAAATGAACAAAGGAATGACTAAATGTGCTGACCATCCCTCTCTGTGGGTGTTGCAGATATTTTATATGGTGTTACAAACCCTGACATGGGGGAGGTAAATCTGCGCAACAGGTCTCTAAGTTTGTAATTATTTAAGGCAACTAAAAAAGTGTCAAAACACTGCTCGTTAACATCCACAACTACTCCAGATCTCACTTGTGTTTTGAGAGCAGTTCAAACATACACTTAGAATCAATTTCTGGAGGTGTGTATTGTGTCCTTAAGGGTTGTGTCAAGCCCATTTGATAGTCGAATGACGCCATTACACGTCGCTAAAATGTCTTGGTTGGAAATGGCTTTTAAAAATAGCTGCAGTGGGTTGAGTTACAGACAGTGGATGTGATGTGATGTTTTGCCACTTGACTGGGTCTTAAGGAAACTGTTGAGAGCTGAAGGTGCTGATAAGCATTTAGCAAGACAAAGAAACAATGTAAAATACTACACATAAGATAATGTAAGAACCAGATATATATCAAAGACTAGAATACCATTATAGGTTGTAAGAAATGTGGTTGTTAATGTTAATATGCTTCAATGGTGAGGGATATCTTGACTGATGAGACGGAGGAAAGTATTACTCCCACTTTCCCCGCCTACGTGTTCCTCTGCACGCTGCAGATTGGGGAATATGATCAGGTACTATTTTATGATCCTTCAGCCTTCAATTTTACGGCAAAATAGCAGCAGGATGCATTGTTGACCAATACCTTCCTGAACCACAGTTAGTCTGTGTGCAGATCTTGTTTCCCCAAACAAAACTTAAGTACACATTAAGCTATATGTTTCCCTTGGGGCAGGCATCTGTTACGTTTTGGAATGGGGGGAATCTGACATCCCCCTTGAACTTGAAAAATGAGGAGGGCCCATGTTCTATGTCTGTCAGATACATTCAGGTCCTGTGGATTCACTTTGAGGGATTGTTGATGGCTATACAACACCTACAGAACAGGCTTTACTGTAGGTGTTGACGGTAAAAAATGATCTTGATAAATTGGAGATAATTACAAAGCAGTCAGGTTTCTTTCAAGTGTGTGAAATCCTAAAATTGTAGGAAAAACCCTCCTTTTAATGCAGCTATGTACATTTTAAGTAAAATCACTGTCACAAAGTTTTTTCGAATAGGAAAAAGGTTACATGAAATATAACTATTAATAATACAATATAATTCATGACATCAAGCAAAACGTCCTCAAGATGCTGCATTGGAAACATTGTTTGCTAGTTTTATTATGTAATAATCATCCTGAAATAGAAACAATGTAATTCATATTAAATTTATAGTTCACCAACTAAAAGTTTTCTGAAGAAGTTTTTCATTACTTTGTTTTTGTCTGTTGTGAGAAAGAGGTTCACTTTTATTACTAACGTACATTTGTAACCATGATATTGTCACTGCTAACACTATTCTCTTTCCTGAAACTCCAGTCATGCCTCTGGGAAAACCTGCCCCGTTAAACAAGCGGAAAAAGCTCTCCAAGATCATAACTGACCTATCGCATATCAACCAGGATGGTAAGACTGGCATGAACATGTGCAGTGCATCTCTTTCATATAAAAACAGAATACATAAATAGATGATAGGTTAAAGATACTGTAGGTGGGGAACTTATCTACAAAATATGTGGGGTTTTAGCTTAAGTATGAAAATAACACAAAAAAGCAAAATGCATTTAACATACCTATTATATGTTACTCTGGGTTGACTTTGTTTATTTGAAAGAATTCATGTATTTTGCACAATCAGCATACCGTACACATGTTCGAGTGTCCCTTACCTAGAGTATGACTCAGAGCCAGAGGCATCTGAATTTGACCTGGGAACAAAGATCAGGACTCCCAAAGACATTATGCTGGAGGAGCTTTCCCTGCAGAACAACAAAGGCTCCAAGATGTTTAGGATGAGGCAGAAGAGAGTGGATAGGTTCATCTACGAGAACAACCCCGATGTCTTCAGCAGTGAGTCTATGGTAAGAGCATAGTAAACAACACACAAAACAAAACTCACTTTTTGGGAATTTCAAAGGAAAATTTATGATTGTTTTTAAATGTAATGATACAATGTTGATAAACCAACCAGAAATTCAACATAAGAACTTTTTTGAATAAAGTTATGTATTTTTGTCACTGTATAATCCTTAATCTGTTCTAAAACACTAATTTCTATTCATGTTATAACCATTTGAAAGAAACACAGCACTAAGAACTAAGAACAGTCACCTGGAGCCATGATGTTTTAACCCTTCGCCTTAGGTCTTTACTGATCAATTGAACCAGCTAGATTCAAGCGTTTTTAATTGTCTGGAAGAAGATTAAGTCCTCTAATACACAATTAGGACTCATTGTTCTCCGTAATGCTTGTCAGGAGTAACTTGAATAAGAAGCTTAACATGGTCAATCATATGCTGTGTGGCATATGGTTGATTATATTGATCATATTTCTTTCAGGACAACCTCCAGAAGTTTGTTCCCTCTCTGGGGGCTCAGATGGGAGGTGATATCATAAATGTTGGTGGGCATTTTGTTAGCAAACAGCTGCATTTTGGAGGGATCCTTCCCGGAGGGGCCCCTGTGCCTCCTCCGAAACCTGGAAGCAAAGGTCCAGGAGCAGGAGGGGCAGGAGGAGCAGAAGGGGCAGAAGGACTGGGTGGGGGTGACCATGGGAAAGATGAAAAAGGAGAAAGAGCTAGTGGGTGGTCTCCACTAAAAGGTTAGTATCATTTTTTTGGCCATTTTTTAGATGATTTAGTTTAATGGTCCAGCACCTCTAAAGCTAACTACACTCAGTCTCTACACACAGATTTTGAAATATAGGGACAGAGTCTGGCTTGCTATTTCCCTATGTCTCCAGTCTTTGTTCTAAGTTAAGCTAACCAGGTGCTGGCTCTAGCTACATAATTACCATACAAACATGCAAGTGGTATTGATCATCTCATCTATCTCTCAATACAAAGCAAAAAAATAATATTTCCCAAATTTGTCAGATACATAAATGATCAGTCCACAGACTGTTAAATATATTTTATAACTTTAAATATATTTTACAACTTTAAACTTTAAATCGAGAGTGTCTTATGCTCTAGACTTGTTTTCTTCACAGGAGGTGGGGGGGATTATGTATCTAAGCATCTTCATTTGAAGACATACGTGTCACCATGGGAAAAGGCCATGAAGGGTGATGAAACTCTGCTTGCCACTATGAGAGCTGGAATGCCTGGTCCCACTGAAAAAAAGGATTTGCGCAAGTACAAATGCTTCAACAGGTACTTCCCTCAAGGCTACTGTAGGACATTGTAAGTGCTTTGTGACAAAAAGGGACTTTGATAATCCACTCACCTTTCTCTGCCAGGTCTGCCATGCCCTTCGGCGGCTTTGAGAAGGCCAACCAGTTCATGAAATTCCAGTTGCCCGAAACTAAAGACAAAGAGGAGCCTGAACCCACAGTTGTGTACCAACACGACATCGCCTGCCGGCCCTCCTTCAACCGCACTCCTATTGGCTGGGTGGGCAGCAGCGAGCCCGGCACTATTAATATGGAGATTGATAGTGTGGCCTTTGATGGAGAGACTGACGAGCTGTGAAAAAAATATTCATATTGTTATTACACTTATTGTGCACATGCACACATGCAAGCATGAATGCATGCATATATGTTATCATGCACACATACACACACACACACTCACTTATGAGCTTACATTTAACTTATATTGATGAATTTGAATCTCAGTGTGGTTATTTGAAAGCGTACATGAAATGCGATCATGTTCTCCTTTTGCTCTGTATCTGGTTGTAAGGCAAAGAATCAAGCTATAGATGTTGTCGGCAGAATGAAACACCAAATGTTTATTGATGAATTCTTAAGTGGAGTCTAAACACTCAATATGTCAGAAAAGTTTTTATTCTTGGTGAAGAGTTGCAGATTTTGTCAATGAAGAAAGAATTAATCGAAGTGTGATGGATACATTTATGCATGTTACTGTTGTGCACACTGTTTTGATTTTCTTACCATATTTGTTATTTCCCATTGCCATTTCTGTTATTTTGTTGAGCTGTGAAAACCCAACACACCTGTCTTGTTCATAGTGCATGCATATAGTTAGTTGCTGATCAATTAACCTACTAACTATAACAACGCAGTTTCTCCACATTAAAACCTAGAATGATTCAAATGTCAAGGGAAATCATTTTGTGTGGAAATTCTTACCAATTCAATTTCAAATGGTCAAATAGATTCATACAACACAAAATCAATAACAATACAGATCTATTCTGATCAATCAATCAGAATAGCTTCAAAGTTAAAGTCAAAACAGAGACAGAGAGATTAAAGCAATCAATGAGAGATCAGTCATTAAATGCATCATATTTTAAAGGTTTTGTTTGAAATTCTTCAAAGTAGCTATAGCTTTCAAATGCACCTAATACTGTAATGAGGTAGAAGTATAAGGTAGTAAAATGAAAGTAATTAATTACAGTATTTGACTTTCCAACTCTGGCTAAAGCCTACAACCTATTAGTAGGTCTTTCTGTCATGCGGGGGCAGTTATGCTCTAAAAATTGTTTGCCTGTCAAATGAATGAAACCAAGAAGAAGTAGTCAATGAATGTTGTGCCATGGTGTTATGTTCCTTAACACAATAAAATGCCAGGGTGTTATGTTCCTCTTCCAGAAGTGGGATAACACAATAAAAGGGAGACATATACAATTAATCCCAAAAGAGTCATTTTAGGCATGTTAGGTTAAGATGTAGGGGAGCAAAACGGACAGAGCATGTAACAATAAGCAGGCTGAGGACTAAACACATATATCTGTGATGATGATCACACAAAACAGTTTGTTGATGATTGTGTACAAAAAAACTAGAACATCCTTGTCAGTTGATCTTTATAACAGATGGTGAGTTGCAGGAAAGATGTATCAGAGAGAAAGGACATGTTGGAAGAAATGAGACGATTTAGGTTAACGTACTAAAGAGATGCCTGACTAGTTTCAGTGGTGGAATGTAACTAATTACATTTACTCAAGTACCTTATTTAAGAAAACATTTGAGGTACTTGCACTTTACTTGAGTATTTTCTTTTTATGCCACTTTCTACTCCTACTCCCCTTCATTTCAGAGGGAAATGTTATTGTAATGTACTTTAATAAAAGATTTGAATACTTCTTTCACCACCGGCTAGCTTACCTTACAAGAACAGAGGACGAATGAGGACAGTTCGACGTACTGGGTACTGTCTGAGTTAGCTAGCTAACGCTAACCTAGCTAAGGTTAACTCCAGAAGATGGCAGTAGTGCAACATTAAGGACGTAAGATGCCGTTAAAACCTTAAGAAGAAGAAGAAAACCATGTTCCTTTGGTTCAGGCGCAGAGGCTCTATCAGACTGTACAGTCTACAATTTACAGCATCGCAATTGACACAGGCCAAATACTATTAGGTAACACTGCAACTTGTTCAAGAGGCTAACTTATGTAACGTTAGCTAACTTGCATTCGGAAGTTGTCAGTAGCCTTACAATGTGGGAATAAAACGAAAGATTGAATCAGCACCAAAACTTGAACAAACACGGTGACTTGGTTTTACTGGTCTTGTAATAATCTCAAATGCCAAGACGATGCTGAGGAACGGTAGCAGCTGGTTTGGTCACTGAACTAGCTAGCTAGCTAGCGAACAAAAATATCCTTCTAATTTCGTCTCTATCTGCAGCAGCGTTACCTAGCAGCGGCAGGGTTTGCTATTTGTCAACGGTTTGGCATACTTCGCGATGTAGCTAGCTATCTGCTGCTTTCACGCGTTCCCACAATGGTCCTTTTTCTCGTCTTTAAACTAACGCTAAGTCGTTATGTGGAGAAACAAAGTGACTTGGTCTTACTGGTCTACAAAGAGGATGTGTTGTGTTGCATTGCATTGCTCAGATCTCGAAACCATATACGCTACGTAGCTATGTTTCCAGTTTATTTCCACTTTGAAGCTTTAGCGTTATAGTATTTGATTTTGTCAGAGTTATTACAGCACCAGAACAACTAAAATATCCAACGTTATGGCTAACGTTCCACCATGGATGTATGAGACCTCTACACTAGTAAAATAACTACATTGCTTTACCTGACTTATCAGTTAATGGTGAAAAGTAACTTTTCACTCTACGTGTACAGCAACCTCAATATTCCAGTACCATATTAGAAATGACTGAATTTGCAATACGTGAGTTAATAAAATGTTATCTTATCAGTAACATTTACTTTCGTCCAAGTGATATAGCAAAAATGTCGCCGACTTCGGAGTCATTCCAGCTTGAGGGGTTATTCGCGTAATTGTCCCCACTAGGGGACTCATTTTTACGATTATTCTGAAACCACGTCATTGATGATACTTCAGTCAATACGATGAAAATAATTCCAAATACATAGGTCTCATTTTAAATTTGTTTTGTTACTTCTGTCAGCAGTGGCGTACCTCAATTTGTTGTTTGATGTGGTCAGATATGTTTCAAGACTTTATGATGGAGCTAAAGACAAGAACATAATTGGACAAAAATGTAAGATATTTAAACATTTCCTGAGCCTATGGATGTATTAAGATAATCTCTAATTGTTACACCACTGTTTCATTTGATTCACAAAGAATCTCTGCATGTGTTCTTGTCTTAATGTCCCAGGATCACTGTTTCACATCCAGATGACATTTTATGTTTTTAATCCAAAATTTAGTGTTAGGGCCAACTGACTCACTCTGTTTTAGGTGCACTAGGACAGCAACTTTTCCTGATGACATGTAAATCAAAGGCCCAGTTGGCACCCCTGCCATGGACAGAGATCCTTGTATATTGGGTGCTGTCCTTTGGCTCTCATTTGTACTCGTTCTACCAACTGCACAGGTTCTCTAAAGGTAAGGTAGATATAGAATATCTGTACATTGGTTTAATGAGTTGAGCAGGAAAGATAAAGCAAATTGAAGATATAATTTCCTGTTTTTGTTTTCCCTCAGAGCATGAAGCAGGATTAGAAAGAGAATTCCTGTTGGGAAAAGGCCTTGTTACAGGTTTTAAAAGGGTAAATTCAGTGTTGAAATTACTGTCTAAAAGACCAATCTAAACATTATCGTGCATGTCACTGAAAACACCG
Source organism: Etheostoma spectabile (assembly GCF_008692095.1). NCBI lineage: Eukaryota > Metazoa > Chordata > Actinopteri > Perciformes > Percidae > Etheostoma > Etheostoma spectabile. The sequence continues at coordinate 6,015,623 of NC_045749.1, read as the reverse complement.
GTTTGTTTTAAACATATAGTCCTAATGTCTAATAATATTTTATGTCACAGAATGCTTTGAAATGTTTTTTTTGCTTCAGTTATATAAGTTTTTGAAATACTTTATCAATATGTTTGATACATACATATGAAAGACCTTAACATATTTTGACTGTTCAAAGCCTCTATTTAATAGGCTTCAGGTGTAATTCAAAGGACGATAGTGAGGTTAAATGTTTTTGTCAGGACCTATCAGACTTTGAGTGGACTTTCTGGACAGAATGGGCTAAGAAGTCTTTGCTGTGGACTCTGATTGGTCATGGCTTGATATCGAGATTGACCAGCATCTTTTACCCCAAGGTACGAAGCAGCTGGTACAGTATTGTTTAAGTGGAGTATTGCAAGGTGGGAGATGTGTTAATCCAACATTGTTTTTGTATGTTTCTCCAATAGTTCAGGGTGCCAGCACTCACAACATATGGCCTCTTAGCAGCCAGCAGTGTGTTGGGGATTAAAGGTGTGAGTGTGCTGCTGGTACATCTGGGCCTGTCCTTTTCAGTGGCCCAACTGCAAAAGCCTGCTCTGTCATGGGCCTGCAACCTCCTGCTGCTTTCCACACTTCACATCCAACCACTACAAGAGATCCAGGTGGGTTGTATCACCAAATAATATTTGTTCCTCATTTTGGAGGACTGTCCTTTATTTCTATTAAGGATAACAACATATGTTTCAAATTATAGTGAAAGACAAATTTAAAATGCTTTTTGCTATGTAAATATGAATCTGTTAAATATGTTGTTTGTGAGTCACTAAGCTATAAAGATTTAAGGTGACCAAGGGCTAGCATCTCCATTTGATGTGTGTCTGTCTATACTAACGTTGTACTAATTAACCATAATTTTTATGTTAAGAATAACTGTTTGATCAGATTTTATTAAATTCGATTATCACTCAATGTCATATTTGCAAAGAACACAAGAGGGCGCAGGACACCAAGGGGTGGACAACAATGTGGCGACTCAGCTGCATTACATTGTGTCCATGCCACAACATAAAAGTTGAGTGAATTTATTGGAAGCATACATACTAAGCATGTTATTTCCAGTTTTTCCTATTAGAGGCTAGGAAAATCACTTCCTACAACCAACATTTGAGTGTGAGGCAATGGAAGACATACTAAGAGACAGTGTCCATATTCTTGAAGTCAAACATTTATTACAGTGGAAATTAAAGAATATAAACAAAGTTGCATTTTACTTAACTTTTCTTTACTAATACAGCATTGATGATAACAAATATTTCAATTCAGTTTTTATTGACTTTAGGAACACCATTCCATTCCTGTCTACACTGATTGGTTTTTATGGATATTGGCTCTTTGTGTTTCACTACGTTTGGGTTTTCTTAGCATCCTCCTTTTATAAACCTGCTGACACAGCAAGAATGTTTACAGCCAGGAAACTATGCTCCAGTCACAATGGTTGGAAATTTAAATTTATTAAGTGAATTAGACCTGACAGACCTGTGCATGCTTGTAAAAATATGCCTCTTTTACTCCTGTGCTGTGCTCAAACACAACTGCATACAATTCCTGTGTTCACACACGAAAGCAGTGAAATCCCCAATGCTGTTAAGCAGACCTCATTAAAAGTTGTGTTAAGCACATTTTTATTAGTATGTGTTGAAAGATTTTCATAACCATCTGTCCAAATATGATGTGACCTGCTAATATTCTTATATAAGTCTCATATTTAAACAAAACATATCTAAATTTAGTGTCAGACTGTCACTATTAATATAAGGATTCCTCTGAAATGGTTTGAAAATAATCGGCCTTCCCTATTTATTACACAGAGAGGCTGGTATAAGACTGAGGAGGAGTACTATCTGCTACTGTTCAGTGTTGCTGTCTGTGGTCTACGCTTCATCAGCTTTAGCCTGGAGCATTGCTGGTGCCCTCCAGACCATGGTGGAGTTGTGCAGCTCGGTTGGTTGTTTTCATACACCTTCTATCATCCTTTTTTCTACAATGGACCCATCGTCACGTACAAGGACTACGTTGAGCAGGTAAGAGAGCCAACAAAGGCTACTCCTGAATTAAACTGTGATTTCGTCTAAGATCTCGTCCTTTGTTTTCTCTGGAGGAGGCTAATTGCTGCTGCAGATGATCTCAGGTCACATTTTTACATAGTAGACATCACATAAGTGGTGACTTGAATGTTTTAGATTTGTGGAGTAGATATCTGACTGTCACTTCTACATCACTTCTGCACCTGTTATGCCTGCTTGTTTTCATACCCCTCTTTGGAGTAGGTTTGTACATATTCATATAGTATGTGTTTGCTCTTTTATTACAATCCTGTTCATTTTTTTTTTTAACCAGCAACTCTTAACAACAAGCTCACTTTCTACACTTGCAGATGCAGAGACCTGCTGAGAAGTGTGACAGGGACGAATCTGTTTTTAGGTACTCGGTGCTCAGATCAGGACGGATCATACTGTGGTGGTGCATTGCAGAATACATGATCCATGTAATGTACATGCACTCCATCCAGTCTAATGAGACCTACTTAGAATTCCTTCCTCCCTGGGCCTTGGGTAGGTCTTTATATTGGAAGTATTTTTGGCTATTTTTGGTTATGTACAGTAGAACATTGACTTGCAACTTTAATGTTTATTTTTTCTGACACAATTTGAACATGTTTTCAAGATGCAGAATTTAAAAACATGTTACCCCCACAGGATTTAGTTGGTTCTATTTAGTTGGTTACTTTCTTACTCATTGTCCTCAATTCATAATGCAGTCATTATGATCTGTGGTGTGATTTTGTTTATATTTTAATATTGTGACAGAAATTCCGTCTGTCAAGTATTTATTTATTTATTTAAGTTTTGGATTCAGTCATTTACTTACCGTTGTCCTACTTGCCCCCTTGTTGCCATAAGCAGATATAGAAACTGTATCATTATCATTTACTAGCATCTTTTTTGCAGTTCTGGTTAGCTTTTCTCAGCAGCTCTTTAATGTCAGCAGCAAATAATGTTGAATCCTCCTCTGTTGCTCCTCCTTTTTGGGGAGTTTCCTTTTTTTGAACAGAGGTAATAATAATAAGATATAAGATAACAAGTTGAATGCTGTACAGATTTTAGAGGCCCTTTTGAGGTGAATTTTGGCCTCTATAAATAATAATAATAATAATAATAATAATACGTTCAATCGACTTATAACACAGGAACATTGTCTTTGGAAAGTAAAGAACTTGGCTTAATCATTAAAATAACACACTTTCTTTTCCCCCTTCACAGGCGGTCTGGCCCTGGCCCTCGTCCAGTTCTTTTATGTGAAGTATCTGGTGCTGTTTGGCTTTTCATCCATGCTGGCTACTTTAGATAAACTAGTCCCCCCAAAGCTTCCTCGTTGTGTCAGCATCATGTACAGTTTCACAGGGATGTGGAGGTAAGATCATACAGTGTAACCAATTACAGTTAAAAACACTGACATAAATACAGGATCTTATCAGTCCAGCAGCATTCATTAAAACTTCAGGGTCTGGAAAAGTTAAAATACCTGTTGTTCTTTAAGGAAAGGGTAAATCAAAGGTGAAGTACTGAACACCTTAAGTGCTCACTGTGCTTTGGCAATTAGGTTCAGATAGGGCACAGTGAATTGTCTCATCTTTTGTCATTACTGGCAATCAGAACAAACTGTCATTACTGGCAATCAGAACAATGGGTCACCTCTGCACCAAGAACATTTTGTTCTTTTAGGTTTGAGGTAAAATAATTTGTTCTCTGGGAGCATGCCTACATTTACAGGCTGCATCTTGTCTTTTAAGTTAGTAGTCCAAAAAGTAAATCATAAAACAAAACAAAACCCAACATGTTAAAATCACCAAATAGATTGCCTTTTAGAAGTGTGTGTCAGTTTTGAAAAGAAATGGATCTTACAAATGCCAGTTTGTCAGTGTGTGACAGCATAACAGCATTAAAGACAAGGTTATGTTATTTCTCATGTTAAGTCAGTGATGGTGAAGTGTAGGTTTATCCCAAATATTTAAAGTAAGAGTTGATAGAAAAAAATCATAATCCTAAACCTATCACTTTAAAGTTATTCATACGGAAAAGTTGTTAAGATAATCCACATAGCTTGTTACAAAAGTACACAAGATTTTTAAAACCCTAATTATCAAATAAATCTGTCTGTCATCAAACCACATAATAATCTAAATAAACTTGAAGCAATCAAACAAAGTCTCTCACTTACAAAATGTCTTTTACATGAACAGAAACCAAATTTCCGAGTCCTGATGCGAAAATCAAATATCACTTAATTAAATAAACTGTCCAAGAAGACAACAAACAGGGTAAGGGGCAGTGCAAAAATAGATACAATTAGGCTGAGGGTAGAAGGATATATAAGGGGTTCTGCAAATTAACATGAGGCAGGAGAATAGGAGAAGCATGGAGAGTTGCAGGAAAGGAGATTTATACGTTTGTCTTTGTAGTTCCAACAAAGACAAAGCCCACAGCTCTTTCCGAGCAGGTCAGAAAGGTTATTGAACCAGAATCATACATGCTCCGGGGGAAAAAACACATGCAAGCACGTACACATGCACACTTTCTGTCCTACCTACCACACATGGCATGATGATGGTCTCTACATTTATTAAGCTCATTTAACACTTTTGCAACCAAGCAAGGGAATAGACTATGCCTGGTTTATGCTGAAGGGGTCACAATTGCTCAAGTTAAATTAACACACACACATTGCAGTGCTTGTTACATAGTGATAAAGCACCTTAATCAGCAAGACTTAAAATCTAAAAAAGCTAAAGGCAACAACATTTCTATTGCTTGGAAAAAAATATTTCAGGACATTCAGGAATATACAATGGGGAACATTTTGTGGCACAATGCCATTTGTGCTTCCCATTTAGGAAAATAAGAAATATACGTATGGCTGATACAATGCTAAATATGCTGTAATTTAACCACATTTTTGGGTTTTGAAACCAAGCGCTGATGACCAGTTTTCAGCCTGGCAACCACATTTAAATTTAAGTGTTCAGCCCTTTAGATACAACAAACATGCAAACACGCAAACCTTATAATATACAAAAATCAATCTGCGTTCCCTCATGGTTTTACTGTAAAATGTACATGGAGAGTAGAGTTTTTTTCCCCTTTCTAATGTATCTTTAAATTCATATTATTCATTTCACTGCAATACATCCTGCTGCTATTGATATTTGCACTTGTCATAATCGTCTTATAATATAATAATACATTTTTAATTTTTATACTGCACATTCTTTATATTGCACATGCTTAAATTTATACTGTTTCTCTTTTTACTTGTCTTCTGTTTCTTTTCCTTTTTTGCATCCTTGCAACGAAATCTCGCTCAACTGTATATGTGAATGTGTTGTTGAATGACAAAGTCTGTCAAAGTCTAAGTCTCTTGTTGCAAAATCACTCACACAATGAGAAAATGCTCACTTAATTCAGAGCTCATAAAATAAGATAGCTGTAGGTTTGGTTTTGCAGTAAAAATACACTGGCTGTAGACCAGATCGACCAATGTGCTGACACCAATGGACTCCAATCCAGCCTGTGTGTGTGCTGAGCTGGCCAATGTTGACAACATTGATGGAATGCATAAAACTGTCCACTGACATCACAAAACAGCTTCAGTTTACAGGCAGCACAAAAAAACAACCTATCCAACAACCCTTTTTCTAATCTTCCTAATTATAAAGAGTGAGCACACATCCATCATGTTTACTGCATATGTTTATATGAAGCCCAGTGCTCAGGTGTTTCTTACTCAGTGTTATATTATTATGTAAATTTGTGACTCAATATTCATTTCTCTTTTTTGTGTTCATTCTCAGGCACTTCGACAAGGGCCTGTATCGATGGCTCATCAGGTAAGAGCCACTTCGTGAGCGGTGGAAAGACTAATTCAGATGTTAATGATTACTAAACATGTGAAATGTCATCTAAATCAAATACTAGCTCTATAATATCTATCCCTATCTATCTAGCTATATAGCTATTTACATGTACATACAGTAGCTTATCATCTATCTATGGTTGTATTGCCTAATATGTTAAAAAAGTGTGCTTAATCATACTGTATCTGTTATGTATTGCACACTTACTGTAAATAGCTCATTTCCTACAGGGCATTGAAGTTGTTGAATGACCTTAAAAAGGTGCCATTCTCCAGCTGCCTGCCCGCATGTTTTATCATAATGGACAAGGATTCTGCATTTGCATGTAGGCTTTCTCATGATTATGAGGATGAATGTTGTTGGTGAATTGTTCCTCTGTTGTGTTACTGTTCCCAAACCCTGGAGAAATGCCTCCTTGTTTAATATGTGCATATGTAATGGTAGCGTTATGTGTTTGCTCACTTGTACTTTGGACAATGCACATAATCAGTTTTGTTTCCTTTTTAATGATGCACACTTGGCTGAATGCAGCCTAGTGGGAGGTTATGTTCTGCTTGGTAGATGCGGGTTGCTACGATAAGGCAACGCTAGAGTTGCATGGTTGTCAGTAAACACACTGACATTCTGTGAAAATGTTCCCTTGTCTCGGTCATTGTTTGCTAATTAATTTTTCTGTACACCTGCTTTTCAGATGTTAAAGATGAGTACAGAATAAAATCAGACTGCTAAAGGGGCTCCACATAATTTACTAAATATACCAGAATTTAAATTGCAAATGCAAATTTCCATTTTAATCTGTGTCCAATGGACATTGTTTTCTCCTTTTTAATAGCATCACTTGCAATTATCCTACTGCAGATGCAAGTGATACCCATGACACAAAGCCCTGTCATTCCTTCTTGTCAAAGTGCTTTTAAAGAGGTTTTAATGCAGTTCTGAAAATCTGTTGAAAATGGTCTGAAAAGCGCTAGATGAGTGTGTAGGTGTTAAATGATGAGCAGCTAAGTGGCTCATTTTTCACCATTCCATTATGCTTACCCTGTCTGTATGCCATTGTGTCTCAGGTTCTCTATTTCACACTGTAATCAGCCAACAAAAGAGCTCTTACTAGTTTGTTTGATTGAGTTATTGCCGCTAAGGAGAAACATTTGATCCCAAACCCTGAAGAAAAATAGTAGTAAATAAATAATTGAGGGCATGGATTAAGGTAAAGGTAAAGTATAAGAGCTCTAAAAGAGCACAGAAACCAACAATAGTCAGTCATATTGCTACTGTCAGTCTCTAAACCTTTTATTATATGCACGTTGTCTGCTCCAGCTGCTTGCAGTAGTGAGGTGTTACATAAAACCTTGATTACTCAGGTATTAATGTAAGTCTTAAAATGATCATATTCAACCTCAACCTGGACCCTATCTTCCTATGTTTTTGTGTCTAAGTGACTGATGGGAACAACAATCTTGGAAATTAGTCCAATATTAAGCCAGATCGCTGCAGTCGGCAGCGATTAAACACTATGTAAGTTAGTAGGGAAATTGTCCAGCTTTTGTTTACCTTCACAAAAGTGCTGGTTTTGCCTAACAGTCTCAGATTAATATTCAAAGGCTCTGACAACATTATGGAAAGGATTTCTAAGGAGGTTGACCTTTGTGTTAAAGATTAAGATCTGCGAAATTGTGTTTGCTAAACCCACCAGACTCCATGTAAATAAACAGTAATTTTTGGCATCAACCATCAAAACTTTAATTTTGGTTGAAATAAACACATGTTATCAGACACTTGAGAATATTAATCTGAGACTGTCAGTGGCAAAATGAGCACTTTTGTGACATTAAATACAAGCTGAACAATTGCCCTATTAACTTCCATTGTAGCTTGTTTTGCTGCGGCTGACTGCAGTAATCTTGCTTGCAGATGCTGGACCAAGGTAAAAAATTGTTGTTTCTATCACTCACTTAGATGCAAAAACATGGTAAAATAGGATTCCGGTTGAAAGAAAAACAACAATCCGTCTACGAGGGGTGGGAGTCACCCGAGGCCTCACAATATGATATCATCACGATACTAATGTCACAATACAATATTATGGCGATTTTAAACAAATTGTAATATTCTGTGATATATAGCAATTTATTACCTTTTTTTCTAAATTTAAATATTTCCCAATTTCAAATTATGTCCCGAAAGGAAAACTTTGTCAAAATTTCTGTGTTTGTTCCTGGCTTTTTTTTCTGCAAAATGGGCTTGTCAAGCAGTCAAACTGACCAACACATAAATAATTTAAATGACAGAAAGGTGCTCTGTATGTTTATGTATTTAGTCAGCTCTCATTTTAACACTGGTTCCTCTCCATCTGTTTTTGCACCTACTTTCGTCCTCCAATATGGCCAAGCTGGCCACTCTATTTAAGGCTCAGAAAATGCTGGCTCATCTTTCAGGAACATTGATTATCCACAGGGTGGCTGAGATAATTAGTTCCCAGCTCAGCAACACTAGACAGAACGTGATGTTTGTTTCCAAGTGTGTTGGAGTGATGTTGAGACTCTCGGTACCTCTGGGACAGACGAGGCTCTCACAATATCTGAGGCCGGTTGTCTTCACAGCATGCACCACAGTCTTTACTGATTGGTGGGATATTATTCACATCATGTGGACTATGAATACACAGCTGCTATTTTTATACCAGATGCTGTGTAATCTCATTTGAACCACAGTAGAATTAAATGCATGCGTTATGTGCTAGATATTTGCTGTTTGTTTCAACCAAAATGTTGAAATCAGACCTTACCCAACCAAAACAAGAGCAAGCGGAAGTGATGAGTAACAGTCTATTTGACAAAGAAAGTGGGTTAAATGTGTGTCAAGGTTTTGGTTTGCATTACATTAACCCAAATGCAGCATTATTAACAACTTAGTAGTATTGTTATTCCCTCTAGTGCCTCTATTTTTTGCACTGGGCATCAGAGCAGTGTTTATTTGATTAAAAATTATTGTACATCACATGATCATTTTGTGTGACAGGTGTTCTTTGTAATTCATTGCTGCATTGTGGTGCCATTTTTCACACCCCGTTGTTTCACATGTGCATTATTCACTGGCAGCGGTACATCTGTGTCCATGTCCTTACAAAAGGTCTGTCTGTTTCTATATCACTTATTTATGTACTGTTTTCTTTGTGTTAGTCAGGTTATGATCCCATTTAGCGAGCTGTAACATTTTAATCATTCTGATTGTGTTTCAGATTTTTTCATGTTGTGCACTTATGTTCCAGATACATCTATGTGCCGTTGGGAGGTTCACACCATGGTCCTCTACACAAAATAGTATCCACTGGCCTTGCATTCGGATTTGTATGCCTCTGGCACGGTGGCCATGACTACTTGCAGTACTGGGCCCTGATGAATTGGGCTGGAGTTCTGGTGGAAAATGGACTGAAGTCTTTCTTTGCTTCATCTTTTATTCACTCTAATGTTGTAAGTTTGAAATTCAAATCCAAGTTTACCTCTGATAGTGCAGAGAAAGGATGTGAAAGAGATTAAAATTGTACATAGACATAATTCTCTGGTTATTCAATCAATTGGATTTTCACTTAAGATGCAGGAACATAATGAAATCTTTGCTGTAGATAGAAACAAAGGGGTCATGTAATCTGATTTAATAAGAGATAATGCCTGGAGCTGCTACAGTAAGTACAGACTAGTGACAAACTGGTTGGAACCTGTCACATCTAATTGGCACAGTACAGTTAACTGTCATCATTTATGTGAGTAAAAGTCTGTTTCCAGTACATTAGAGTAACAGAAACGTTGCCACTTATGCCTCTAGTCGTGGGAGAAGGTCCATGTTCTCAAAATAGTAACAACGTCTGATGACAGACTCTGTAATCTTCCTAGTTTATGTTCACACTGTTTATTAGGACCAGGTGCTTTGCTGCTCTTTGTTTCTCAGATTTAAGGTGAAAGCCTTTGGTAGTTCTCCTGCAGTTTACTTATTTATTCCTTGATTTCCCAGAAGCAGAATTTATCTGCGGCGATGGAAAGGCGCTGTGTTGCCCTTCTCTCTGCCTTCTCCACTGCCATGCTCATCCTCTCTAATCTGGTTTTCCTTGGGGGGGTACATGTTGGCAGAATCTTCTGGAAGCGTGTCTTCATTCAAGGTAAATTGCCTTCCACAACACTCGCACATGTAATATAGTAGGTCTGTATATTTCGTACTGTTGTCAGTGGATACTGGGGTATTTTATGCATTTGTATGGGCAAAGTCTCCCCAATAGAAAGACATCCTGGTTGTGCCAGTCCCTGTTTTGCTCTTTGTGTCATAATGTGGCTGAATTGGTACCTAAAGCAAGATGGCAAGCCCTCCTGAGTCTACTCATGATAAGCAGTCTGAGCTGCACTCGCTGCTGGGTTGGGCACAGAGTCAGTTCCGAGAGCTTAACTCATTGCTGATACTTCCCCATATAATATCATAATATAAATTTAATTTTTTTAAATTTCGCTCATTTTTAAAGCAGCATTATCTCTTTTTTTTGGCCACTTGGGGGCAGTGAAACAAGATGTAAACACAACCATGACAGTAGCCTGTAAAGTTAGCATTATGTGCTAGCAAACGGTTTGCATTTTTACACAATTAGCAGTCTTTGGGCCTCTTAAAGTAGCTATATGTAATTTTTTTTTTCTGAAACTAATTTTTCATCTGATAATCAAAAATGACCTGTAACAGCAAATGAGACTAACCGTGAAAAGAACGCTACTTTTCTATATTTGTTTTTTATGCCGCGACCCTGATTTGGCCCTCAGATATGTCTATTTCATTCATTACAATGTGCAATGTGGTTGTTCAGACTATGTATAGGCCCCCTGTACTTATTTAAAGTGTCCTTGGGTTACATGAAATGCGCTATATTAATCTGAGTTATTAGTAAGTTGGTTGCTACAACAAACTCTTAATGCTGTGGCTCATGACACAGTGACAGTGATACCCGGTTTAGCACACGATACATCCAAAGGTGGCTAAGTTACCGTATAGAACACTTGAAATGCAAGGATGCATTTGTAACATATTTTTTTATTGCAAATACATAAATTTTTGTCTGAGCAAATCGTTCATTGCAACTCTAAATGACCTCCCGGTAACACTATTGCAGTATTACAGTGGGTACTACAGCTGTAAATAAAAGACGTTTACAACATCAGTTGTGGTAAAAACTTTTGTCCAAAGCAGGCCGCTAGAATCAACAAAAACGTAAAGACACATATAGACACTTTAAAGTTGTGCCTAAGCAGCCTGACAAAAGTCATATTCTAGTCACCAGTTAAGCTTTGTTGGGGCAGTAACAATTTGTTGGAAGCCCGGCAAGCTCACAGCAAATTGTGTGTAACATTATGCTTCTTCTTAGTAGGCTTGATGTAAATAAGTTAAGAGAAACCAAAAAATAAGAGAAGGGTGTTTTAAAATACCATTTCTGTTGTGAATTATTCAGAGTAAGACCTAGAAACTAAATAGAGAATGTCAGTCTGCCTTTATGCCACGTCGTTTAGACCATTAAAATTATAAAGAATAAAAATATAACATGGCACTGCCTGATGCGTACTTAAAATGTTTAAATATATAATTGAACAAACCACTTAATAATGTTATTGCTTACACTGAGTACTTTAAATTAAAATATAATGCCTAAATCTTTTCCTTGTGTTGTTAATGTGTCTGCACAAGAAACCACTGGGGGGATGGGGTGTGTGATGGGGGGGGGGGGGGGGGGGGGGGGGGGGGGGGGGGGTGTGTGATGTGGATGTGGTTTGCTTCATTAACATGAGATCAATGCTTTTAAATCAGCTGGGATTTTTACTGGTGCAGGCACCAGAGTAAATGCCCTGTATGACTTCTGTTACACTCTGTCTAAGTCGTATAGGTTGACTGAGGATGTGTGTATATTATATTCAGATGCCACCCAATAGCCCCTATGTAAGATTACTCTAAAGTCACAGTGCTGAGTGACATAGAGAGTTGTTAAAATTGTAACACAACGGTAGACACACTGCTTAGTATTAAGTCAAAAGTATGAGTTATTACATTAAATCATATAGTTAGCTTGAAAATGTTTTATGTTTTACTCCAGTAGACTTTTGAATGGTGCTTTTATGTCTGTTTATGTATAATATCAGTAAAAATACAGTAAACTTAGTTCAAATTACAATTTTGGCCTGATGATGGAGCAAGATAAACAGAGTGGAACATGTCTGTGCCCAATTTCATGGCAATCCATCCAATATTGAGAAATTTCAGTCTGGACCACTGACAGACAGACCGACCCATCCACCCATCCACCCATCCACCCATCCACCCATCCACCCATCCACCCATCCGTATAGAGTGATGCCAATAAGTTGGCTTAAAAAGAGAAGAAAAAGTTTTCACTTTCTACTTCTGATCTCTAATCAGTTTAATAATTAAAAGTGTTTTAAGTTTCCTTTCTGCAAGTGGTCTTTTCACCTCATTTAAACACGAGGCATTCTGTTAATCAAGTGGCTGAAGAAACTGTGGTGTAATTATAGCACTGATTGATTAGACCCATAGTAACATGCAACTGGAGGAGGTAGGCAATTACTATGTTTTATTCCTCTTTCTTTGTCAGGATTTAGTAATTAGTAGTAGCAACAAATTAATTCATTATGTTCCAAACTGGCAAGTAGATGGGACATTTCTCAATTGTGGCCAGAAGTTATTCTCATTTGACTAGTGGTGGATGCTTCCTGTAAGTTCTGCTTTTTACTCTGTTAATTTCAGGTCAGTATCAACAAAGGTTGAGTTACTGGTTGGAGAATATATTTCACACTGAGGGCGTTAATGAAATTTACATACCTGCAAAGACAAAACGCTGTGACATTTTGGAACATCAAGGCTTGCTCATGGTGCATGCAGGGCACCAGCTGAAAGGCTTTGTGTGATTAATTTGGATGTCAGAAATACATAATATTTCGAGTTGTGCAAGGCAAATTTCTAATGTGATTAAACCAACATTACTAATTAGCTGATGACATTCTAACATTTAATGTTGTTTAAACTTAAACACAAAACTTCTCTCCAGAAAATAGACAATTTGTCTGCAAAAATATGTCTTTTCTAGCTTTATCCCATGTAATCTTTCTTTTCCACAGACAGGAAACGGACAGTACAGCTGTGGGTAAAGCAGCCCGTGTGTGTGAATTAGATTTTGACATGAATGGAAAAGAATAGACCATTGAAACGCATTGTGGGTGCAGGTGCAGGTTACTGAGATAATTTGGAGACAAGCCAGTTAGGGAGGAGATGTAGACAGCTGTCCTTACCTGCCTGCTCGACCCTCTAAGGAGCTGCTATAAATAGAAAAAGAGAGTGACCGTAACACAGTATAGAGAATTATAAACTACTGTATCTACTACCCTCTGTATCTCAGGCTCTTGTAAACAAATGCAATAGTCTTTATAGTATTTACCTCAAAAAGCATCAGTGCGTCTACAGATCTACAGATACTGTAAAACAGATGTGTACAGCTTTTCTTTTCATTTCAGGCTGGTCCACCATGGCCCCGCCTATGCTGGCTTTTCTCTACTGCTTTGCTCAGATTGGACTTGAGTGGACTTCTCACCCACCATGAGTCACCTTGACTTTGTATCGGAACGAGAATCCCTGCTACCAGACAACCAGCACAACCTGCTAAGTCCAATGCCTTGTCTTTACCAGCCAGAGTCTCTGTGGCGAACCTGGCTCACAGCCACAGAATCCGTCCAAACCTGGCTGAAGTGCAGCTGAGCAGCCACTTTTCACAACCTGCAAGACTGGACAAAATCTGTCTGTAAGCTGAGACTTAAAGGCTCAGTGCTGATTCTCTCTAAGGAGAGAGTTTCCTACTTTGTGGAAAATGTAGTTGCACACAAACTGTAATAGAATGATATTCAGGGCCGTGTGTAATAGGAGTCTCTGCAGAGTTTCTACTCAATAAGCTTCACGGAATCACTGTTATTCTAAGAAAACGTAAAAGAAAATATGAACCCTGAATCTGTCTTCTTTTTATGACTCTATGTTATTGCTCAATGGTGCTATAAGCCGGAAGAATGCTAATTTTATATTTACATCCTCCTTTAGCTCACCATAAACACATTTGTGTTTTCAGAGGTAGACCAAAGGCCCAGCAGACTGACTAAAGCAGCAGGAACCGGATCAATGTCATTGGCGACGTAGAATGACACTTAATATTAGTAGATGTAGGGCTTAAAAGCTTTAGCGGAACTACACACTAACTTTTTATTCTGCAAAGTAACAATGATAGGTGACATTTATCCATCGGAATGCAGGGGAAAGCTATTGTTTGAGCAAGACAAACAAGCTGTTTGTTTTGTGCTAATGTGTTGTTATACAATGCCTTGTATTTCCAAAATGTCCTGTACAATACCTCCGTCTACATTTGGATTAAAACCTTGTATTTCACGTCTTTTGATTATAAATATTCATCCATGTTATAATGGATAACCTTACTGTACCTGATGCAAGGCATCATTCATAGTTTCTCTGTTCAAGCAGTCAGTCAGGAGTGTTTGGATTATGTTGAAGGGGTTAACCTGCAACCCCAATGACTGAGAAGCACCTCCAACATAGACTTATAAAACTCTTTTAGAACTTTTTTAAATTATTTTTTAAAGGATAACACTGTTGTAATTCAACATTTGTCTTCAAATCCTGTGAAAAGACCAAAAACAACATGCCTGTTTTGGAATAATTTCCGACTTCCCTACCCTGCCTCAGGCATGCTGCCCTCCGTCTTAGTTTTTTGCAAACTAAACCAATAGTCAATAATGTATTTTCAGCTGCAGATTGATACGTGGTGCACTTATTTAGGACAGTTTTATGTGAGAACAACATGTCAGCCAGTGTAACAGTGTGACCCATTGATAAAAAAAGATTTTAGACAATCATGGCACTCTATGACACAGAGGAATAAGCTGTATCAGACAATAATTAGTGAGACGGATTTAATTGAATTAGTTGTTTTTGGTCTTTTTGTCAGTTTTATTGACAAAAAGTTAAATAAGAATATCACCAGACTTTTCCTTTTAAGAGATGTTGAAGATGTTTGTCAAACTATTGTAAAGCATAATGAATTTAGTCATGCTCAATAAAGGCAAGGCTTTCCCTCGACAACCCTCTTTAGTAAAGGGTTACCGCTGCAGCGGGTAGCCTGTTACCAATTAGTCAATCAAAAGGAAATTTATCATTACCAATTTTGAAAATCGATTCATTGTTTCACGTTGATTTTTCTTTTAAGCAAAAATGCTGAATCTTTTTCGGGTTCAAGCTTCTCACATGTAACGATATTCTGCTTTTCTCTACTTTGTATCATTGTAAACTGAATATCTTTGGACTGTATGTTGGACCAAAACAAGACATCTGATAACCTCACCTTGGAGTCTAAAAAAAAGTGGACTTACTGTATTCTGAAATTTTATATCCCAAACAATCGATGAATCAAGAACATAATAGGCTGATAAATGGATAATGACAATTGTTGTTATTTGCAGCTTTATTTAGGATCATCCGGTTGAGGCTGCCCAACATGAATGAGTTGACCTGATGTAATGGGAGAAAAAGCTTTATCTTTTGACTAAAGTTTGACTAATGAGCTGCAGTTTAGTCTCACACCAAGAGTACATTACAAACAACTCTTGGTGATTTTATTTGATTTATTGGGATCTCCATTAGCTTGGGCCATAGGCACAGCTATTCTTCCTGGAGTCCACCCAAAGCTTATGCAGCTCTACATTACCAAGCATCATTATAACATTAACAACAAACACCGAAAACAACATTCTTCACTACATCACTGAAAGAAAAAAATCCAAAATAATAACAAGACATAACAACATTCAACCCAACACATTACAACACAGGACCTACTTTAAATTATTCACAGAATGTAGAGAGATATTGATAATATGACCAAGCAAATGCACACATAACACCCTCAATGATAACAGCATTCAATAAGCCAATACAGAATATTTTAGCCAGTGCAGAATATTGCTCAGCTAGGAGAGAAGAGTATTACTTTGAAGTGAGATTTTCTATGTTCTTGAATGGCTTCACCAGGCATTACATTCCAATTAATCATTGCTCTATATACTACAGTGTTTTTCCCTTTGTTTGTTTTTACCTTAGATAATGTGAATCTACCCTCCATAGCATGCCTAGTGCTATAGCCATGGTTATGAGAACTAATACCAAGATGCTGATACAACACCCTCGGCTGTTTAGTTACTAAAATATTCCTAGTAAAGTTGAGTAATCAGACAGGTAATCTATTCCTTACACTTAACCAGGATAGGCAGCCATGCATTGCATCACCACTTAATATGAGTGGGCACTTTAGTAAACAGCATGCAGCCTTATTCTGAGCAATTTGCATGAGCAATTTGCAATTTCTTTATAGTTGATGTGGCAGCACCTGACCAAACTCCAAAACAGTAGTCCAAGTGGAATAGGGAAATCGTTTTAATGACGTTTCTCATTACATTACAACAACTCCTTATAACTGAAAGACCTCTACCCATTTTTTTCACCCCCCCATCAATGTGTTGAGACAAGGATAATTTACTATCCACTGTAACGCCAAGAAGCTTGGTCCTTTGTACCTGTTCAACTGCCATACCTTCAACATATACATTTAATTCAGGTTTGTTTAACAAACCTTTTTTTTGTTCCAAATTTGTTACCCATTCCAATGCCGACTGAAATTCCTCCTTCAAGACACATTGTTAAATATGTCCTTCTGTTTCAAGAATTAATGAAGTAGATTTAGATTTACTGCCCATCTTCTCATTTAGATTATGCCACATTTTCTTACTGTCATGCATTGCTTTCTAATCGCATTTTCATAATTCATCTTTTTATTTTTATTTAACTTCATCACATCATTTCTAAGCTTGCAGTAAACTTGTCAGTATAAGTCATAAAATGCGATATTTGCCTTTATCTTTGCTTGATCTCTGTGTACCATACGATCCTTCAGATGATAAATTACCAATCTCAGAAGGGTTTGCGTTTGCATTCTAGATTACTATGAATAGTTCACTTTGTAATCCAGTAGGAGAAGATAGTTTGTCACCAGTTTCTAAAGACAAACTTCATGTTGCAGGAAGTAACAGGAAGCAGCTTTAAAAGCTTATCTGTGCTTATATGTCTTTTGAGCTTAAAAGTGTGACGAGGCAGAAACAATCTGATCCTCTTGACTATTCACTGTGCACAGCAATGAAAGCAAACGGCTTCAGGGTATGGTTTCCAAGGAAATTAGTTTAAGTATGAGTGGATTTTAAATCAGAAGTGTCATCGCCGACTTCATCATTAACATGAAACTCATGTTGCTTTGGTCCTCTTCTTGTTTATCATTGGGTCACAACAATTGACTGGTTTGTATGTTCTGGTTCTCAATCAGTCTTACCGGTACAGATCTGTAATTTTCCAATCAAGGTACAGTATAATAACTGTCTTGTAAGAAAATAATTGCGTAATCTGTAGTCTGTTGTTTGGGGTGAGCCTCGGGTGTCTTCATTAGTTGATGTCTGTTCTTGGGATTATTACATCTGTGGCACTAATAGGATTAATGTGAGCGTGGGGTCAGTGAGGAATCCTCTTAAATGGGCACAAAGTGTGAGGTTTATCTGACATAAGAAGATCAGCAAGAGAATATACCTGCTGAGTTACACTCTCAGTAAAGTGCCCCTATCACAGGCAAAGACTTACGATGAATGGATCCTATATATGCTGCCATGAATTCCCCAAAGAGAACAGACGGTAAAGTAATGTATAAAATATTTATTATGAATAGTACAGTATGTCACAGTTCATAACAAAAGTTCCCATTGTGCTTGAAATAGTTACATTTCTCATCACTTGACATGTGTGAACATAGAGACGTGCATATTACGTTAACCATACACCAAATTCAAACTTTTCTCTTAAGAATCTAAACATTGCAATATAATGTGTGCATATATATGTATGTGTGTGTATGTATGCATGTGTGTGTGTGTTGGGTTTTATAATTAGGCAGCTTTTTAGAGCTGACCACAAAAATAGTTCTGTGTTCAAATTTTTTCAAAGGATTAATTTTGATTTATCTCACTGCAGGTCTGGAAAAGGAGCATGGGACAATATTATGAAGGCACAGTGTTTCATGCTTCTCAGTAGCAAATAAATAAATAAATGTTAGCATAACATATTGCTTTCAAGAATCCTGTCTAAGTCTTAGAGTGCACCTACATCCCATTTTAGTAACACGTGTATGGTGTTGGTAAAAGATTCAGCCTCTTGGCAACGCTTGAAACAGGTGTAGGGGATACCCCTCCACGTGCCATATCTTTGTTGTCGGGCTGCAATCAATTAGTGGCACAAAATCAGATTTGTAGATAAAATAGATTTAATATTAATGATTTTAATACTAAAACTCAACCCATTAGGTACTGCAAATGTAAAGAAACTACAAGAATTGTAAATTTGCTGTGTAAATATAACAGAGAATACAGTACTTTCAACAAAAAAAATGAACGTTTAGGATTCATAGTTTGTGTCATTCAAAATATCAGTTTCAAATATCCTTAACAACTTACCAATTTTGTCATTCATCTGTGTCATTGGTGAATTGAAACATCAGTTTATTTTGGCTGAAATGAAAATATTTCACCATACTAAGTAACTTCAATGAAAACAATTCATTTGTCATCTGTTGAAGAAAATAAATATTATTTTCCATGCAGGTTTAGTATGGGTTGAATCACATAATAAATAAAATGACAAACAGCACCTCATTGTTGTTAGTACTATTTAAAGTAAGAGGGGCTAAAGAAATTATTTGTTTTAATTTGGGTTTGTGATTAAACTGTTGTGTAACATTCAAACATAACATGACTAAAAGTGTCATCTCAAATTGGCATTCATACTATTCCAGACTAAAGCTCTTAAGCACCAGTTTGTATTCAGAAAAAGTCAAAAACATCAATTCAGTTCCAACACGTATTTTTTGTCTCTAAGGAAAACATTCTAAAACAAAATCTGCACATGCTATTTATGCGCTGCATAATCTTTACGTATACTTGGTTGAGCTTCTAGTAATGTATTAATTTGACTAATGCCAAGTAGCCAAATAATAACTCGCCCAATTGTCATAAAAGTCGCCAAATAAAAAAAACTGTTTCCATATAAGAGTTCATCCAGCATTATTATTTACTGTGATACGTTGATACTTAATAATGATGTAGGTAGTTGTGTGATAATTTATAAAAAATAAATAAAAACAAACACACAGAGCTTTGTTGCAAATGCAACAATAAACATTATAACTACATAACATTATTGGATCTGTCATGTGGTAATCTCCACCAAGTCTTTTGAATAACGTTATATAATGAATTGACATGAGTCAGTCAGTTAAGTGTCTATCATTACATAATGTTTAGATTCTGTCTTTCACAAATTAAATGACTAAATTCCTCAGATACTGTCGGCCATGTAGCCTCCTTCTGATTTTTGAACTTGTGTGTAATCAGCAGCTTTATGAGTCCTCTGTGATAGAGAAGTCACACTCAGATCATTTTAGTGCTTTTCCCTCTGTAAAATCAAAACTCTTTGCAAAAGCAGACCCATAAAGATCCACAAACACTGGCTCTAAACCAAATGAGTTCTCACTTTTGACATGCCCATTTATTTTTAAGCAAGCTACATTTTTAATGGAAATGGAGCCACAAAATGTGTTTGAGAGAAAAACCTGTCGTTTTTTTTCCTCTTAGCTGTGTTCTTCTCAACTTGTCTTTAGTCTTGATAAGAGAAAAGCCATGCAGGGAACATAAATTATCCATATGAATAATAAATAATGCAGAGTGATGGTTATTTTTGCCATGTGAACGATTGTATAGAAGCAGACCAGTAAAGCTCATGACTAAGACTTGCAATACATTTTTTCTGGATTTTACTAAACTGCAAATAAACAGTTTGTTTTAAAAAATAGTCATATTTTTTAAATATAAGTTTGATTGTAGCAAATACATTTGCATTCTTATTGCTTGGTGATCATTTCTCTGCTTTACTTCATGTTTAATGCATCTTTTTCTGTGGACATTAGGGTTCTGTAATGAATGAAAGTTGCTACAAAAATGCTCTAAAGCACATTTCCTGCCTGTTGACTGATGTTGAATCTTGGTTTTGGGTTAGCAAGTAGATATTTCCTCCAAATATTGGCCTCAAATAATGCAAAGCAAGAACTGCATTGCAAACCCTTTGCCTTAACATTTTCATCATCTTTGTCCTTTATTAATAGTTAACTCGTGAAGACAGACAATTAAATTAAGCATGCTAACTGGTAACAAATGTAAACATGTACCTCAGTGGCCATTAAAGGCAAAATACATCTCTACAGCATGTTCCATTGACTATCTAGGTCCATTTACGTGAACAAACCTGCACTTTGAAGTTTATGTTATTTATATATATATAAATTTTACTTTTGAAATATTTGAAAACTGTTTTAAAATAAGGTAAGGGGTACAGCCATTATCAGTACCATCTGCATCAGCTAAATATGCATGACCAAAATTAAAAATGCACGGCTCTCACACAACATGTGTCTCGTGTGTGTGGTTGTAGTGTTTATATATGAGAATAACAAATACTCAATATCAGGAACTATGGATAAATTGCTCACTTCTGCCGTTTCATCAAGCCTATCTAGCCATGGTTTATGGGAATTATACGCACTGCTAAACTCTGAATGCTTGTTGATTTATCAGTTGTATTATTCATAATAATCCTGGAAGGATATAAAAAGAAAGAGTTCATCAATTACTTAAGGAAATTACTCAGAGACAGTTTCAACATCTGGAATAACTGTCTTTTCCCACCGTCATGATGAAATAATCCAAATGAGTCGTGGCCTCAATTAATCAAAAATGCACCATCTGCAATTTGAGTCAAACGTCTATTTTACGTGACATGCAAAGAATCTCTTACAAATGATTCAATAACAAACCAGTAGGGCGTGCTGTTTCTATTCTCTTCCCAACAGAGATACAACTATGTTCTTCTGTTGACACTCGCAAAATCGAGATAAAATCAAACCTCCCAAGCTATTTTTCCATCATAGTGCGATGGAAAAATAAATCAAACGTATGTACAAACGTAGAGCTGTCAGTGTTTTTGTAACTTCCCAGTGTTCAATGTTACAACAACAGAATCTGGGCTACGACCTCAACTTCTCAACATGACATTCCCTAGTTGGCCAACAGCTACACCCCTAGGATAAAGACCGGTGTGTCTTCAAGACCACACTGTTGTCTTATCTAAATGGTGTGCCCAGTGCAGACTCAGCTCTCCAAGTAATGTGGATATTACTGGATTCCAGCTGAGTTCACAGTTAACCTGATCAGTTAACCTTCCACTCTTCAAGAGAAAATGTCCTCTTTGTCCAGTTCTGGTGAAGCAGGTCTAGAAATGTCAAAAAGAGGCTGCGGAGAGCCAGCACTTGATCTCCTTACTTTGAGGAGTTGAAGTGCTTCTGTGAGCTGCGCCTCCAGGCCGGACATTCGAACGTTCAGGTTCTTGAGGTCGTCCTTCAGCTCCAGCTTGAACTCCTGAAGTGAGGCCTGAAGCGTTTGCTCTTGGATGGGGTAGAAGGCGCGCTTGGTCTCCGGTGGCTGGACGGGACTGCGATCCTGGGGCGTCATGCGGAATTCGCCTACTTTGTCCAGGCGCAGGTCACTTTTGGTGATACCGCTGTCACATGAGTCTGTCTTCTTTAGAGACATCTGTGACTCATGCGCCTTGGTCCGTTCAGGTAATGTCTCCATGGACTCGGCTTTAGACACTTTGTTCCAGTTGTCGGCTTTGGCCATGGACTCCTTGAAGCGACCCCACCCTTTGACTTTGACGGGTTCGGCAGCCCGGCCTCCCACCAGAGAAACAGGAGTTGGGACCTGCAGCTTTGCCTTGTTTGAGGGAGTACAGTTGGGGGATGTTGAAGATGAAGGCATTGAAGATGAGGGTGTTGCAGGGCTTTCCGTCACTGTGATGATGCTGGTAGTTGTGATGGCTGTTGTAGTTATCGGGATGTCCACGTACATAGGGCCCTTCTCGATATCATGGTCATCTAGTTCTGGTTTGTCGGTCACCAGGCGGGCTTCCTTCTGCTGTCGAAAGCGCTGGAAGAGTTTTCGTACCGGATGATCTGGTGGCAAATTTAGAGGGGCTTCGTTTTTACGTCTCTGTCGCTCCTCTTCCTCTCGTTTCACATCACTGATCTTTCGGAAGACGATCTATAAGAGAATTTAGAGTTCTTGAGACTAAAACACCATCATAATAACCATGTGGTTTGTTGTGAATGCTACATGCACAGAAACAAGTCATATTGCAATGCCTCTTCTCAAAGTCAATTTAGTCGCAAGAAGTGAAGAATTAATAGTCTAAAACCTGATCAAAATCAGTTAGACGAACAGGTGCATCTATCTAACTGATATTATAGATTGTGTGAGGAAAACAATGTTTCAAAATGTGTCTGTGTGTGTGTGTGTGTGTGTGTGTGTGTGTGTGTGTGTGTGTGTGTATGTGTGTGTGTGTGCTTTGTTAATGTCACCTTTAAACAGGCTATTCCCACAACACGGAGGGGAAGTTCATATCATGCTTCTGGCTTCAGTGGGTGTAGACACACTGTATGCCTCATTTCCACTACATGGTTTGGCTGAATATAACTGATTTTTATGTTCTAGTTTTTTTTTTTTTTTTTAACAAAAATGCATGGTTGCTATGCAGGAAGTTCATTCTTTTTCTTGGAAATAGTAGATTGACTAAAAAATTCCAACCTAAAATCAATTTACTAGATTTTTGTTATCTACTAGAATGTCATTCCGGGGCATAATGCTGAAAGGCAATACACTCATCATTATTAAAAAAGTAGGATTAGGGTTAGGCTAACTACTCAAATGTGGAATGTTTTGAGTGCTGAATTCCCAAAGCAAAAACACAACCTCCCACCTCCCAATCAATCTCTGGATTTCCCTGCTGTATACAGTACATTCAAAAAGTATGGGACCCTGGTGAATAGTGAGTTCAATGCAGCAGATGAGATTGCCTCTCCATATGCAGGCAATTTAAGCTTACATGCAGTATTTTGGGCAGGCTTAGCTTGTTATGAATGAGGTAAGGATTGGTAGCCACACTTGAGTTGTTGATCGCAGCTGTTCAGTTTTGAATGACGGATGTAAGAGTGGCTTTTTTCATATGTGGTGGCTGTTAATGGAACTGTGCTTTCGTTTGCAGTGTGGCATATGTTGTTTAGATGGGCTTGCACGTCTAAAATAATGTTATTGAATCTAGAAAATGTACCTTTTTCTAAAGGATTTGTGTGTGAATGTTTCTGGTAATAGCCACATTTTGGGCTTTCTTGCCAAAAGTTAGATGATAAGATTGATATTTCTCTCATATCTGTCTTTAGAGGTGCTGGTAGGTGGATTTTGTACGTTTAGACAGAACTAGGCTAGCTGTAACACCAGGGTTAGGGTTAGGGTTAAGCTCCATGACGCCATGATGTCTCTCTCTTATGGGTGGGCCAAATTCTCTGAGCGGGCAAAGCAGAGAAAGGGGAGGTAACCTTGACCCTTATGACCTCATAAGGAGCAAGATTCCAGATCAGCCCATCTGAACTTTCATTCTCTCAAAGGCAGAGCAGGATACCCAGGGCTCGGTTTACACCTATCGCCTTTTCTAGCCACTGGGGGACCATAGGCAGGCTGGCGAAACTCATATTAATGTTAAAAAACCTCATGAAGTGAAATTTTCATGCCATGGGACCTTTAAAGTTCAAGCTTTTATTTAAAAAAAGGGTCTGACTAGAGATGGAGTTACAGGTCAAAAGGAGTTTTTCTTTCCAATTTCTAAGATACATGGTAATGGACATGTCTACACATATAGACAAATTATGCTGCATTCTTAACATATATATTGTGTAACACTCAAATGTACTCAGTTTAATAAATTATGTATGTATACAGCTGTGGAAACGAGAAAGCTAAAGTTTTCAGACATTGAAAATACATTGTAAAACCCAAATCTGAACTGAGTGAACTGTAACTTTTCGTTTTTTAGGTGCTCTTTAAAGAGTCACTCACCCTCTTTCGCAGGTTGTAAGTAAGCAGCAGATTTCTTGAGAAGTGATTGGAAAACGCTGTGTAGAACTCCAGCACCTTCTGCAGGGCGTCACGTTTAATGACGTGGAGGTCGCAGTAGGTCAGAGCTCGGACGTTGGCGCAGGCTTGAGCGAGAGTGACTTCTTTCCAGAAAACATCCCCAAACACATCTCCCTTACCTTTGGAAAGAGGACACAATTTAAACCAGGTAATTCTTCCAAAATGTAAAGAAATAGGGAAATAAATTACCTGTAAATTCAGTACCACTTTTTTATAAGGCGTGTTTTATAAAGGGTTTGGAAGTTGTAATTGCTTTAATTATGGTTGATAAATCATTTACTGTGATACACCATTTATAAGAACACATTTTGGGTAGCCGGTTTTTGAAAAAATCCCATTTGCTTAATCCCTTACTTAAGGCAAGTTGCCGGTTGAGAGGGTATTTTCATACAACTATACAACATTATGTAGATAACAAATAAATAAAAATTTGTGAAAACTTTATACTGTATAGTGCTAATAAAGGCTAAATAAAGAGCTGAAAGAACTGACTGAAGAAATTAAGTAATGGTGGGTTTTACAAGCTGTCGACCTGAACGTTCTTTTTTTGGTTTATGACAGACTTACAAAGCATTAACATTATTTATTAACTACTACAAAAGCTATTAATTATAGCTTATTAACTTAGACAAAAAGCTTATTAGATCATTTAAGAAACTTAACTATTTATAAGTGCTAAACATGCTGTTATTTGTGCAGCTGATTCAGAGCTTTTTACCTCAGTCTAAGTTCTCGCTTCTGATTGGTTAGTTGAGTCACAGGGAAGGTCCAGACAAGGAAGTGTTGTTGTTGTGAGTGTGTTCAGTAAAGTACCACTTGAGAAAGTCATCCGTCTCCATCCTGCTGTCTACTATCATAAAGAGTGATCAACCACCATATACCAAACCCTCACGTTACATATGTTTGAAAAGCTCACCTTGACCATATTAACTATAACTATGATCCATGAAGTGTCATGACTCATTGTAATCAAAATGTAATTTCACAAGACTGAAAACATTTGATTACTTCTTTGAACTGCAGGATGAAAAAGCTTTATACAATGCAGCTTTTTTTTTAAAGTTGCAAAAGACATATCCAAACTATTGGACTATAACTAACTAACTATTTCTGGCTTCCAAATTAGTTTAAATATTTAGGCTAACAACATTTAGATCTCCTGTATGTAGAGCGGTCTGGAAATGAGAAGTCAAACAGCACCAGTCTGATGATAAAATAAGATAGTGTGTCTGTTACTTTACATGTTGTTTCAGTTTTACAGCGCCATTAGGAAAATGAGAATCTGGTTAATAGTAGTAACTTGTTCATCACTTCAGGCTCCATTACAGTCTCCATCCGGCCAATGGTATTAGCCTGACAGTATATTGATCGTTGCAAAGAGGAACCGATTGCAGGTTGTTGACGATAAACAGCCCACATTGGGCGTGCCAGAGCAAGCATTCCATTATTCACTGAATCAATTATCTGACAAATTAAAACGATGAGGATGTAAATTGGACATACTCTGCTGGGATTTAACCAAGCCAGTATAAGCAAGGAAATAATTATTTCTTCTGTATCTTGATAAATAAAGAGGTAGATCACATTGTTAGAGCACACCAAGGTGCAATGGAAGAAAAACGGAGCTCACAAATGTCCGAAATGTCAAGGTAGTTAGTACTTGGCCTGGTTCTTTCCTGTTCAAAATGTATTAGACATGGGTTACTACAGTTAAGAGCACTGCATAGAGTCAGACAGCATCCAAATTAAACTCTAATCAGGTCAAGAAGGGACTCATTTTACGCCCACATGTCTCTGGTCTGCAGTATGTGTCCAAATATCTATAATCCAGACTATTCAGACTGTTACTAAGAGGGATCTGTGACAAACAAGGTATTGTTCAAATCCTGGATTCATGACTCAGCAGCCCCAAACATCTATTTTCATTGCAGTTGGAAACAGCTTGTAAAGTGAATAAAAGTGAATTTTAAGTAAAAGGAATATATTGTTGCAATATATTGATGCAAATCCGTTTTGTTAGAACAGCGCTGGAGGCCAGTTTAGCTGAAATGTTTTTCCTACGTCATCATCACTGCCAGTGTTTTCTGCATCTTAGATCTTAGAAGTTTAAGAAATCCATAACTTTATGTTTAGAAAAAGTTGAGTAGATCTGGGGCAGGTCTGTCATTGGTTGGAATGGTAAGCACTGACCGCCTCGTTTATGAAATAAACATAAGTGGTGAATTGCATTATTAATTATGTCAAAAATGCTCAGTCTAGTTTGGTGAAAAGACAGATATGCATCAGAAATGGTTACAAATGTATTTAAAACTAACCTAAAATGGCCACCACCTCGTCGTCCTGAATGACCTCCAGTGATCCAGACACCACAAAACAAAGGCTGTCCACACTTTCACCGGCGTGGTAGATCAGGTCACCGGGGGCGCAGTGGATGGTCTGAAACTCCATGGCCAGCGCTCTGAGGCACCCATCGCTGGCCAGCCGGAAAGCCGGGTGCTCTTTAAAAACCTTCCGGTTAAGATGAACACAAATATCTGCTCTCATGTCCTTTGGGCAGATCTGCAACACCTGGGAAGAAACAAGAGTAAAGAGAAAAGCTGTATGGTGACTCATCATCAGACAAGACTGAAATATACTATAGTTAGTAGAAAGTCTTTAGCTGATCAGACTCTACAACATTAGGGGATAAGAGTCGTAAACTGTTGCCATGACTTGACTGGCAGACTATACGTTGTGTGACGTAGATATAGGTGATTGCTAAGGTGCCAGTAATGGACATCACTATTCCACTTGACAGCACAAAGAACGGATGTTTACTTATAAGTAAACATGGTTTTATGTATTAAAATGCATGTGGAACAATTTATCCTCACTCAGCAATTAAGGTGGACTCTGGACTGCTTATTTATAGAGTGCAGAGGGTGAAGACACACGCATGGGTGTGGTTCATTTGGTATAATGCTCCTAACCAGAGAGTAAATGGTTAAAGGTTCACTGACATTAACTATAACCTCATTCCTTTCTCGCACAGAAAAGTGCCCTGTGCTCCTATTGGTTAACGTCATGAAACTGGCTAGTCTGTTTTTGCATAGATGTTTTGAACTGGATACAGCGTGACAGTGGTAAGTGGGTGTACTGTGGCTTCTACTTCTGCAATTTAAGTGACTTGAGCATTGATATTTACACATCTGTAAAAAGGCTTGTGTTTGAGAGGAAAACGTACTTACTGAGAGTACCTTTGGCCTGGCATGAAATAGATATACTGTATATTTTTGGGAATTTTGCAATAAAAATGTTTGTCTGAAACCAAAAGTCAGTTGAACCCTACAGTAATGAAGAGGACAAATATGAATGGTCAGAGAACTTTAAAAAAGGTTATGATGTTAAGGTCCGCCTGTGATATTTGTGTGTTTTTATACTACAGATGATTAAGAGCTTCTTCAATACGTCACTAGGATACGGCTTATCTATTTGGTTGGGACTGAATATGTCCAGTCTGAATTAGTTATCTGCTGTGTGTCATTCAATGATCGGGATGCAGAGAAATGTGAGCAGAGAAAATGTTGTTTGGCAGTATTTTCAGCCAAAAGAATTCAAGATTTAAGTCGAGCTACATGTTCAATTTGCAATGCCGATTTGTCTCATGATGGTAATCATACGGTAAATAATTATTCACAGATAGAACCCAGTGTTCAAAGAAGCTCAGAGATCTCCACTCATTACAAAGTCTGTCTTTAAGAAGACATTAGTGCATCGTATTAAGGGGGGAAATAAATGTTAGGGCTAAACAATACACAACATCGCCGATGGTAAAACATATGTGTATGAAACAGCCGAAAGAATCCGAGTTGGGCATGAAGGAATCTACAGACAGCGGCCAATATGCAGCAATAGCTGGTACAGAAATATGCACTGCTGTGGACGTTGTTTACTTCATTAATGTGTTTATTGTGTTAATGGGAGTACGATTTGGTATTCGGTTTCGGATTTGGAATCTTAACCAGTGGATTCGGTATTCGGCCGAACCCCAAAAATCTGGATTTAGTGCATCCCTACTCAATGGTAGTATGTTGTTCAAGCACACCTAATCAACAGGATGCCAGGCGGTCGCAGGGCTCTGCTTTTAAAACAAATCTCTTTGAAGATGAATGTCAAGCAGAGAGGGATTATGGGCCATTTTTAGACCATGTAGTGTGGCTTGAAGCAGACAAATAAATAATACATAGATGCAGTGCAAGCCTAACATATACAGTAAAGAGAACACAAAAAGTATCACATTTCGATTTTGACTACATATTTCCAAGTGACAAAATCCCTGCCTTTTTAGAAACTTTTTCCATGATTGGATTATTGGAAAGGTGGATTTAAATGGGACAGTGTTATGAATGCTTTCTGGCTTCAAAACAATCAGAGCAGCACCGGTTCAATCTATCCGCTGCCAGCTTTTAATACTTAATTTCCACACTCATTTCAGCATCATCTGCTTTCACTGGGATGGCTGGTGTAACTGTGCCACAAAATAACTGTATGACAGTTTTTACAAAACCAATTTACTGCTGCCAACATCATAAAAAATATGTGACTTCTATAATATACAACACATAGTTTTATGTATCTACTATTTATATCAAACAAATGATGCTGCATTTGTATACATTATTAACAATCTTGTAATCAACACATTAAGTCAAAATTGGTTATCATGCTTTCCATAATAATGGCAGTCTTGAGGAGGATAAAAAATAGCAGGATTTCAAGGAAACTACCAGTAATCCAATGCCTTGACAGAGCCATTAAAGATGAGGCAGTCTGACGTACCTTTTCGGTGTCTATACCCCGTGACATAGACCAGGTGGAGGCAATGTAATCCATAACTCTTTCACTCAAGCCCTTGGGCACCTGGTAGAGTTTGAGGAAGTCCCGGACGCTGTTAATCATCTCATGGTAACGATTTGTGTTGGCGTACATTTGCTGGAAGATTGTTGTCACATTACCAAAGATGGTGGCGTAAAGAAGAGCTGGGGAAATACAGAGAAGAAAAGATATAGATATCCACTAACGTTTTAGCTGCTTGTATGGGCTCAACTTTATGAGGAATGGTAAATGATGTGCTAAAATAAATCAGTGTAAATGCAAATGCATGCAAGCTCATTACGATCTTCACCCAATGCTTGAGAACTGTGGTGCACCATGTTTTTCTAGCAAGCCAATCAGAGAAGATTGGGCTTTTCATTTATTTGAGAGTTACGAGACAGGAAATCATGGCAGATAGAAGGGATATGACACGTAGCAAAGGAACAGGATTTGAACCGCGGTCGGCTGCGTACGTATACACACTAAACTTTGCTATTCCATGGCCCCCCCGCTTTGTGTCCCATCTTGGCCATCCCAGTAAAATGACCCATGTCCCATATATTCACAGTCTTTATTAGTTTCCTTTCTGGATTATGGGCTGTCTTTTTCTGTTTGAAATGCTTCATCTGACTGATTTTGTAGTTAAGGTTAGGTGTTTTTGAGGAGAAAGTGAACACATTGGAGTGACTATCTTGACTTCTAATCTTGACTTGAGGGTATCATAATACTGCAGTACATTTAAAGAATAAACATGAAAATCTTTAAATCAGGATGCAAAATGACAATTACAAAAAACAGGTTCACAAGGACAAAAGATTTTGTTGAAAACATAACATTTCCCAAAAACTGGTTTAAAAAGACAAAATAAATCTACAAATCTGGCTTCATAAGGATCTTCAAATTGGTTTTATGAGGGCATAAAATATCCAAAACTTTGCAACACTGGTGGCCATTATAAAAATTCACTTTGATCAATCACATGGGGAATGAACAATTACTACTAATCATTGGCTCGAAACATAATACACAATACTCTCTTCAAAAAGGAAAAACTTTAACTACAGCTTTGTATTGAAGTTGTGTGTAAGCATCCATCCCAATGCAGTTACACACTGAATAAGGATATTTTTCTTAACTTGTCTTGTGATAGAAGAATTAAAGAAAGAGCACAGCAGTGCTTCTTTGAGGTGGTTGAACTGTTGAAACAGCTGGTGTGCGTGTAGATCAAAGCTATCAGATGTCTGCTCTGAGTCTGCAGTGTTCTCTTGGCAATGGGTTGCCCTAATTAGCCCTGCTAGAAGGGACAGGGGAAACATGCCAGCCACGCATTTCAATTATTCTCAGATGATGACAGTAACCTGTACATGCATTTGTCGGTTTGTTTATTTCACGGCACACAAATCAAAATGTTGTGCACAACTGCTCAGGGAATAATACTAATTAAAAAGTGCTCAAAAGTCCTCAAGGGCGAGGATAACCACAACTTTCATACTTTCGTCACCATTGCTCACTTGTACAGCCATGCTATCAAACCCTGAAGTATGGTATAATATTCTTTATCACCTAAACACAAAGAATATGCCCTTGTTTGTAACACAATTTCAGGCATCGGAATCAGCATGTTAACAGACCAAGAAAGGTTTTGCACAAAGGTCTGAGCCAATTACATCTAAGATGATTTGACAATCATCTCCTTTTGAAGTGGCCAAAGTTTTGGGATGAGTGCTTCCTCGAGCTTGAGAGATGGCAACACTCACTTCTCTGATACGCAGAAAAGGCCTAAATAAAGGAAACTCAATCTGTCCCTGTGGAGTGGTGCTTTGTTTCGTCCCCAACACAGCTCTGTACTTGCTGACGTACACAACTTCGTCGCAGTGTTGCTTGCCATCCAACAGCTGGCTTGTTTTAGGTTAGTTACAAAACAGTTGTCAGAAAGTCAATCCCCAAGCCAACAGTTGCTATAGAAACAGGAAATATGTATAGTCCCCCCCCCCCCCCCCCCCCCCCCCCCCCCCCTACCCCACGCCACCCCCCAAAAGCCCTCGTCACTGCCAGCACCGATCCAGTGCTAGTGGTAAAAATAGAACAGTTTTAGAGCATCCATATTTCATAGAGAACAGCTATGGACTACAGTAGATTGTATCTACAACTGAATCCACCTGAGGCTGTCTGGTTGTTTAGATATTCAGATTTGTATCGCACAATGAAAAATGTAGACAATTCTCCGGATGAGTTTTGCTCATTTTCCCAAGAGTGTATGCATAAACCTGAGCATCACAAAGGTAAAGAGGGAGTGGGGGAGGGTGGGAGCAATCATCCTCTCATCTCATGGTTGAGATTGAAGCTGAGAAAAGTACACTAGAGGTGCAGAGGGATCGGAGGGGGCAGTGTGGAAAATGTATCTGACGGTCGATTATTGCTTCAAGGTGTTGCTGTCGGCTTGGAGTCACACACAATGGCACCATGCTCTACACTGTATTGTGAGCCACACAAGCAAAAGGTACCTTATAAATGTTTAATATTGATATATGGAAAGAAGGGCGATCTGTGAAAATATGCCTCCTTCCTATCAGATTAGATGTACTGTAAGTTTGTGGGGGCAGGAATCTTAATTGAATTGTAATGTAGTCATATGTCTACAGCAAATCCAACTGATACTGTGTTGGCAAACCACATTAAATGACATAAATAGACATGTTTCATACTGTTAAAATCATTTTCACCCTTTTTCAGATTTGATGCATTTGATGGCTGTTTTGTTCAGATTTGTAACTCATATGTTTCATTGTACTGAAAACATACACAAACTACAGATAAGCCAGTAAGCCACATAATTCGTGAAAATGCTCCACTAAACTCATTATTATTAGTCACAGTTTTGATTGCTTCTCTGAGAAATTACAGAAAGACTGAAAACTTGTGTGAGTGATGCATCAAGCTCTAGAAAATCTCAACATTTCCACACAGAAGACTGAGGTAATGAGTCTAATGTAGGCAAGAATAACAGAACTACTGCTTTGTTGTATAATGTCACTGTAGACCAGAGTTGACAGCAGTGTTGATGAGACTGAAAAAGAAACTGGTGAAGGCTAGGTAACAATTTGAAATCATTACAGCTTTCTTTATTTGACATTACATGAATGTCACATACAGTGTTATACTGTTCTAGGTATACTTTAGTTTTACTACTTATAGTATAGTTACTCGGTATTTCCAGTAGAAACTGTTAATCTGGTCTGAGAATGAGAATGCTACCTCTGCGTGTCAGACCCAGAAAAATACCTACATTCACAAAATAGCGACATAAAATTGCCTCAAAATCCGTGCCACATGTGGGATGGGGGAGATCAACACAGCTGCACACCTCAGTCACACCAAAAGGGACACAGAAATTCATCTGTGCATATTTAAAAAAAGATCTGGTTGTAGAAGCTTGGTGACGTACGGACCACTTGCACGGCCACTTGGTAAACTACAGGAGCTGCCGGGCTAACTGATAACATGCTAACCAGCCTGGAACTCGCTAGCGCTACTTAGACAAAAAAGATCTCAAAGCTTCTATTTCTACTATCAATACTGTTCTGTTTACTTCCACTGGCATTTTGTTCTTAAGATTGTTCATCATTTCATCCAGTAAAGAATAAATAAAGGAGGATTTAAAAAAGTAATTGTCAGTGGCAAGCTTGTTTTTTCTTTGTCTTTCAATTAACATATTTCTTGGAGATGACAAATTTTAAGTTGACTCAAGTCAACTAAAAATGACTTAGATAGATAGATAGATAGATAGATAGATAGATAGAT
>NC_045749.1:5978862-5982769 GCF_008692095.1 Etheostoma spectabile | reverse complement strand
ATAGATAGATAGATAGATAGATAGATAGATAGATAGATAGATTAGTCACTGCTGATTGCTTATTGCAAAATAACAACCCATACCAAAGACCAAACCCATCTCGACAGAGGCCAGAAAATGTGAACAATTATTTTTCTGAAGTCAGAAGTTTTTAAAGTGGAGTAAGAGATTAATTATGCAACCATCATTATCAACAGATGTCCACGTCAAAATGCCACATTGACAATCACCTCCCCACACTTGAAAGAAACATGAAAAGTCACGAATATATTCAACACATGTCATTATTGAACACAATTTTTAGAATGTAAACGTAAAATTTCTAATCTCCCATGTGAAATTTATATTTTCCTAAAGTATACCATTTGACATTTAGACATTTGTGAACCAAAATTGTGCCCCAAACGGGGCTGTGCTTTGAGCCTTAAAATTTTCATGTTTTGTTGTAACCTACTGAGCAGTAACTAGTAGGCAGTGAAGGCATCCCACAGGCCAATGCTACTGTAGATTTTACCATAGTTCTGGCACTAAATCATATCCAACCTGAGAAGCATATTCTGGGTTAAAGGAGAGTTAGAAATATTGCTTAGCTAATCATCTGTAAAGTTTTATTTTCTGAACTTTGTATGCTCTATTCATAATTCATTTATCCGTCTACCTCAGTGGATTGTGGCTTTAAAGAGCATATTTAACGTCTCATGTATCATGTATCCGCTACACTGGATGAAAGATAAAACGTCTCCACTCACATCCAATCATCATCATGGCCACCGCAAAGATTTTCTCACAGTCTGTCGTAGGGGCGATGTTGCCGAAGCCGATGCTCGTCAGGCTGGTCATGGTGAAGTACAAGGAAGTGATGTAGACAGAGTCTTTGTTGGGCCCGCCCTCCCACTTGCCTAAACTGGCGTTGAAGCGGTACGGTGTGCCCGCCGTCTCAGCCAGGATGTAGAGCCAGCTGTCCATGCGCACAATGTTTGTTTCTTCATCGATAACCTCATAATCACCGATGCTGAACCTGGAGAAATGGTGAAGAAATAAATTATCAGTTATGTATTAGAGATTGCATTTACTATTATTTTATATGATGGTTTAACATTTCCCAACTAAATGCTGTTGCTGAGAGTGTGACTGTTTTTGGAGCAGCACCAGCTTCAATTATTAAATATAATTCTACACTTATTTTATGTAAACATTACATTTTGCTTTAGGTATGTCCTTTAAATGTGCTTTTTAATACAAGCCATAACAGGTTTCTACCACACCGTCCAATGTATTTTATATTTTTTCAATGTGATTTGCAATTGTGTGTGTGAAACAAATAAACATAAACAATTATTCACGTTTGCTTATACTATCTGGGCAAATAAAAATTGTTTAAATATTGTTTAGAGCCTCCAGACTTCTAGTTTGTTAACCATGAGAACAAACAAATATGAAGTCTTGCATATTAACATTGTTTGAAATCTTTTAGACGGACAGGATGTTGTAGTTAGGAATATATTACTTGAAGATGCCTTCTAATAGATATTTTTTATTGTTGGAAGTAGGACATAACGTAAACCTGAAAAGGAAAAATTGGAGTTCATCAACTATCAAACACACTCTCCCTGTTTTTATGTAGGCAGGACATTAAGTTGTCATGGTGGTATTTGTGTGTGAGTGTGTTTGTGTTTAAAAATTCCCATAAACATGATAAATCAACACATGATGGAAACGCAATACTTCCACCACACTCGCCCCCTGAAGAGTAGATGATCTGATTAGACTTTGGAGGCCTGCGCCATAAATTTACATGCTAATGAGAGGAAAACGAATTCTCTAGAAACTGCTACAAATCTTTCTGGCTTTAAGGTATTAAAAACATACTGTTTTGATGCGTGAAAACAAGTATGTTGACAAAACATAGCCGCTAATTAATGCATTAATTAGCTCAATCAATGGCCTCATTATAGTAATTGACACGGCTGTTAATGTATCACAGTGATGACAGCAGTCTTTCAGAATGGGTCGTGTAATTTACATACATGCAAATACAGTAACCTCAACATTGCATGTTTGTCTGATTTTAGTCTCTGTTTGACAACTGTAAAATTCTATGTATTATGTAATGTATATATTATGTTATATGTCATGTTACATACTGTATATATATGTATGTATAATGTTATTCTATATATTATGTTATATTGCTTGATGGACACTACAAAGCAAAAATTTAGAATAAATTGATAAAAAAAAAATACCATGAACATACCAAATGCAGGCCAGCCAGTGAGCGGCCAGTCCAAAAACACACACCAGCAGGACCAGTACAGCCGCCCCGTACTCGATGTAGTGATCCAGTTTACGGGCAACCCGACCCAGACGGAGAAGCCTGACCACCTTAAGTGAGCTGAACAGACTGCTGATCCCCTAAAACAGAAGTGAACGAGGAGAGGGACAGAAAAAGAGGCACACATTGGAAGCAATACTTATACAACAAAAAGAATAAAATGTAAAGTAGAATGTTACCAAACACCAGAAAATATATTAATAACACCAAGAATAATTCACAGTAACATTTAACTTTAAGTTCCCTCACGACTTTATTAACATTTAACACAGGTTTTATAATACACTATAATGTAGTTTTATGCAGTTATAATGACATTTATAAAAGTAAAAGTGCTCATTAATGTACAAAATTTGTCATCAGTTGGGATTTACAAAGTGCGAGCTGGATAAAATTAACTTTATTTTAACCTTTATTTGTTCATTAACGGTTAACTGAGAGGAAGCCTCTCTTTTGCAGGAACGCCCTGATCACATGCACACGTTACGTTACACATGTTACACATGTTACACATTCATACCTGGAAGCTGCCCAGTTTAACCACAGTCTGATCTACTGGCCACTGAGCAGCTCCACTGGAGCGGCTGGGGTTAAGGGCCTTGCTCAAGGGCACCTCAGTGGTGGCAATGAGGGAGGGTCAAGCACAGTGCTTTCACTATCCCTACCCAGTTTTATATATAGTTTATAGTTTTATATATATATATATATACCAGCTGAGGTCAGTTGCATTGTTTTTTTTAACCCGGTCAGCAGTTTTCAAATTACATTATGTGCTTACATAATTGCAAAAGGATTTTCCAGTGTTTTCTCAGTTAGTTTTTTAAAATGATATCAGATTAGTTAACAGAATGTGCCTCTGGAACATTGGATTAATCAGCCACCCACTCAGATCAGCTGGTATTATGTCTATAATGGAGTGGCATGGAAATTTGTAAGTGACCCCAAACTTTTGACCGGTAGTGTATAATATATATATATATATATATATATATATATATAAATAACCGACAACCTCCCAGTCACAAGCTTGCTTCTCTAACCTTTAGGCCACCACTGTCCAAACTCTGATAGCTTTGTATAAAGAAATACTGGGTGAGAACTTATACACAGTTCATAATATGATATGCAGTATTTGTTTTTGCCATTTACTTATTTGTATTGGCTTTAAACCAAACTAAATTCAGATTTAGCAAACCTCAAAGAGTATGAAGTGACTAAATTCACAATAATCTGCCTCAATCTGCATGCACTCCAAATAATCTTTTCTATCCAACAAACTAAGCAATGAAACCCACTGTGGACATAAAGTATGATGAAGTGATGTACAGTGAGGGAAAAAAGCATTCGATCCCCGGCTGATTTTGTACATTTGCCCACAGACAAAGAAATTATCAATCTATAATTTTAATGGTAGATTTATTTGAACAGTGAGAGACAGAATTAAAAAAAAATCCAGAAAATGTCAAAAATGTTATGAATTGATTTTCATTTTAATGAGGGAAATATGTATTTGACCCCCCTGCTAAACATGACTTAGTACTTGGTGGCAAAACCCTTGTTGGCAATCCCAGA
>NC_045749.1:5978708-5978852 GCF_008692095.1 Etheostoma spectabile | reverse complement strand
TTCTTGTAGTTGGCCACCAGGTTTGCACACATCTCAGGAGGGATTTTTTTCCCACTCCTCTTTGCAGAGCTTCTCCAAGTCATTAAGGTTTCAAGGCTGACGTTTGGCAACTTGCACCTTCAGCTTCCTCCACAGATTTTCTAT
>NC_045749.1:5978449-5978698 GCF_008692095.1 Etheostoma spectabile | reverse complement strand
TCTGGAGACTGGCTAGGCCACTCCAGGACCGTAATGTGCTACTTCTTGAGCCACTCCTACGTTGCCTTGGCCGTGTGTTTCGGGTTGGTCATGCTGGAATACCCAGACACAACCCATTTTCAATGCCCTGGCTGAGGGAAGGAAGTTCTCACCCAAGATTTGACGGTGCATGGCCCCGTCCATCGTCCCTTTTATGTGGTAAAGTTGTTCTGTCCCCTAAGCAGAAAAACACCCCCAAAGCATAATGTT
>NC_045749.1:5978357-5978439 GCF_008692095.1 Etheostoma spectabile | reverse complement strand
TGTTTGACGGTGGAGATGGTGTTCTTGGGGTTATAGGCAGCATTCCTCCTTCTCCAAACACGGCGAGTTGAGTTGATGCCAA
>NC_045749.1:5965043-5978347 GCF_008692095.1 Etheostoma spectabile | reverse complement strand
TTTGGTCTCATCTGACCACAACACTTTCACCAAATTGTCCTCTGAATCCTTCAGATGTTCAGTGGAATAACTTCAGAGGGGCATGTATATGTGTTTTCTTGGGCAGGGGGACCTTGCGGGCACTGCAAGATTTCAGTCCTTCACGGCGTAGTGTGTTACAAACTGTTTTCTTGGTGAATATGGTCCCAGCTGCCTTGAGATCATTGACAAGATCCTCCGGTGTTCTGGGCTGATTCCTCACTGTTCTCACGATCATTGCAACTCCACAACGTGAGATCTTGCATGGAGCCCCAGGCCGAGGGAGATGGACAGTTCTTTTGCGTTTCTTCCATTTGTGAATAATTGCACCAACTGTTGTCACCTTCTCACCAAGCTGCCTGGCAGTGGTCTTGTAGTCCATTCCAGACTTGTGTGGGTCTACAATCTTGTCCCTGACATCCTTGGAGAGCTCTTTGGTCTTGGCCATGGTGGAGAGTTTGGAATATGATTGATTGCTTCTGTGGACAGGTGGCTTTTATACAGGTAACAAACTGAGATTAGGAGCACTCCCTTTAAGAATGTGCTCCTAATCTCAGCTCGTTACCTGTAAAAAAGACACCTGGGAGCCAGAAATCTTTTTTGATTGAGAGGGGGTCAAAACGTATTTTCCTCATTAAATCAATTTATAACATTTTTGACATGCGTTTTTCTGGATTTTCCTGTTATTCTGCCTTTTACTGACAAATAACTCTACCATTCAAATTATAGACTGATATTTTCTTTGTCAGTTGGCAAACGTACAAAATCAGCAGGGGATCAAATACTCTTTTCCCTCACTGTACTGCTGTGTTTGCTCAGGGTCTCACTTCTACATAACATAAACAAAACACAAATCAAAACACTTGAAAGTGTTTTAAAGAATCACTAAGACTAAGACTAAGTCTATGAACCTACAGTAAATGTGATACAAAGATAAAAGCAAACACATTATACAAACAAGATGAGGAAAAACACAATATTCAAAGATTTAATATATGCTGAGTTGGTTTTTAAAACATTCCTGTGCAATGTGATGAAATTTTACAACTTTTAGCGGTTCCTGCCGCCTGCCTGGCAAGCAGCTAAATGTCGACTCAGCTTAACTGACATCCACTCAAACAGACAATTGCAGTCCCATCATTTTGCTGCTGGTATTCAGTGTGTGTGTGTGTGTGTGTGTGTGTGTGTGTGTGTGTGTGTGTGTGTGTGTGTGTGTGTGTGTGTGTGTGTGTGTGTGTGTGTGTGAGACGAATGGGAAGGGAATTGATTTGCTAATGTGCTGTGGTCTGCAATGCGAGTACGACTGCAGTGCTCGCTGTCACTTGATCTGATCTAGCTGCATGCCAGACACCTCAGCTTCTCTAAATTCACTTTACAGACCTGAGCTCCAACACAATTCAATCATCAGTGCAATCGTGTTTTTGAGTTCTGCTGCAAACTCTGAAAACACAAGTTGGGAGAAAAGTGAATCACTCAATAGATATAGAAATAGAAAATATTTGATTAAAGAAATGTTTTCATCATTTTGGAAAAATATGCTTATTTGCTTTCCTGCAGAGGGCAAGATGAGACTTTAGTGTCCATATGCCTAATGTGAATGACAGGGCAAAACACCTCTCAAACATCATAAATGTAAAATGATAATCTTTCTGGTGTGCAAGAATGTTGTGTTAACTATTTAATGTTTTGTGAGCCAACGAGTTCTACAGTGTCCAATAATGATAAACATCATAATGAAAGTCATACATTTCAGCTTCTGACACCCAATGTGGCCAAGTTAGCCAATTAGAAAACTCAAGAAAAGATGCTCAAGGGGTGGCTAAAAGAAAGAGGTGGTTCTTATAATGCACAAAACACTATGTTCAAAACTTCCTCTATTAAAGCATATTTTCATTGTCATGTTGCTACAGTCAATTTGTCAAAATTTACAGTGTGTTACTGCTGACGTTACGACTCGGGTATCATGCAGCTTTAATGATGCTGTTGTTCCTTTTCAAATTGTACTGTAGAACATTATCTGATAGACGTTATTGCCTGGCAACGATAAGCTTTAACAGGAGAAAAAAAAAAACA
Source organism: Etheostoma spectabile (assembly GCF_008692095.1). Taxonomy (NCBI): domain Eukaryota; kingdom Metazoa; phylum Chordata; class Actinopteri; order Perciformes; family Percidae; genus Etheostoma; species Etheostoma spectabile. The sequence goes on along the minus strand of NC_045749.1, from coordinate 5,976,256 downwards.
AGCATCACAAATCTTCACTTGCTTTCTGTGACATTTATTTCATGCATTGATGCTTCTGCTGCCATACTCTCATCGAGCGTCAGAGCTGAAATGTTGGTGCAAGAATAAATGTCACAGTGTGGAGAGTGCGTGACTATTGCTGTTAAAGCCTGGTGGAGAGTTTATCCATCAGGTCTTGCACTGATTTATTTATTGACTAGTGGATGTGTCAAGCACAATAACAAAATAAAGGAATCTTGAATCTGTAACATGTTTGTCAAGGGTGCATGTGTGCAACACAAAACTGTTCATAATCATATTCTAATCAAACTGAAGCCTACTTGAGTGACAGCTCGGTGGTTCCAATTCTTCCCATCACGTCCCATGCATGAATACAGGCAGAAGAGGGAGGGGAGGGGAGGCCATGCAAACAGAACGGATGAAAAAGAAGAAAACAAAAACGAAGCACAAGTAAGAGAGGAGACACTTGATCAGTAGTAAGCGATGAATAAAACACATGACAAAATCAATATTCAATAAAGGCTTCAAATAAAAAGAAACATAACAACCTCATTTAGGTTTTGTAAAGTGTGTGCAGTATGACCAACGCATGCACTAAAAGCTCTGTTAACTTTGTCAGCTTTTGTAGCAACATAAAGTGAATCATTAGTGTTTTGGGGTTATCAGTCATAGTTACTGAAATGTGACATGCGGTGCTTTAAGATTGCAAAGAACATTTTTGACAGCCATTCCTTGTTAATGATCGTCCCCTCCCTACTTGGAAACCTTTTGGGGAAAACAGCCATCAAAGTTATTCATGTCAGTCGTTAGGGTCTGTGGCAGCAGCAAGATGTTTCGGCTCCCGGTTTAATAACACGGGCGATTGTTTACCCACTCTCATTTACCCTTGCCATGGATTGCCTCAAAGCAATTTGGAGCAAATTGGAGTCACTGAGTTGTTGCAGAGACACACTGGAAGATGATCCTGGAAGTGGATAGTCATCTTTCATGTTAATTTACCACTAATGTGTCCATAATCTTACCATAGGCTAAATGTACACTGGAATATCACATATAAAGTATGAAGCTGTGCTGTAAAGGGTAGAGCTGGAACTAACAATCAGTTTCACTGTTGTTAATTCTTTTTTTTTTAATTTAGTTAAATGTATTGTCATTAACTTTATTAAATGTCCCAGAGTCCAAGGTGACACTGACAAAACTGCTTCAATCCCAAAATAATCAATGTACAATTATATAAAACTGAGAAAAAGCGTCATGTTCTCACATTTGAAAAGCTTTGTGAACCGTTAGATGTTCGATAAATGACGTTAATGACTACAGCTTTAATAACTGATAAATCATTTCTCAAATAATGACATGAATGACTTGCTTCAGTGGACGAAAGCCACTGCCTGACAGAACAATGTCTAATCTCTTTACATACAAGAAGAATACATATCTTACAGGATACAGCTGATGATTAATCTTTTATTTTCACCAATTCTTCATTTAAAAAAAAAAAGACCAAACCCAAAAAATATATTTTACTGTAATGTAGTCAAAGCCTTATATAGCTTAATATTCTGTGACATAATGTCCAAAACTATGCTAAAAAGCATTTAAGAGCCATACTGTTGGACTGGATGACATGTTATTTCATTACATTTACCACATTTTTATTCTGAACATTGCCATGGCTGCAATTTCAATTTCAATTTGCAATTTCTGGAAACCATTGACCATGTGACATGACATATGACATGGGTTTTGAACATATCAAATCACTGATCCGAACATTTCAATTAAGAAACATTGCCAGACTTAGAGCTGTTGCTTAGCATTCAGTGCTTGAGATGATCATTCATGGTTTTATATCATCCTGGCTTGATTACTGCAACTCCATTTTCACCTGTCACAACAAGTCGTCCCAGGACGGTCTACAACTGGTCCAGAACTCTGCTGCAAGGCTGTTGACCAGGTCCAGTAGGATGCAGGATCACTTCTGTCTTATCCTTGTTACATTGGCTTCCAATCAAGTTCAGGATCCAATTTAAAGTTCTTGTTCTGACTTATGAGGCTTTGCACCTGTTTATATGTCTGACCTGCTCCATCCGGCACTACTTAACAGGTCCCTCAGGTCTTCTAACCAGGGATTACTGGTGGTCCCATGCACTCGCTTAAACCTTAAAAGGGGACAACCTTCCAATTGTGTTACAGTCTGCAGTCTCTGTTGTCAGCTGAGGACGCACTTGTTTAAATTCTCTTCATGTTTGTAACTTTGGGTTTTATGTTTTAATCCTTGATTGATTTTTTTCATTGGTTGTTTAATTATTTTTTCATTGCTTATTTTCTGCTGGATCCTACTGTATTTTTTTTTTTACAAATGTTTATCATGTGAAGCCCTTTGTGACTTTGTCTGTAAAAGGGGCTGTACCAATTAAACTGTATTATTGTAAACACAAGCTAAACAGACAATCCTTTTTTTCCTTTTTTCTTGATGAAACTAAAAAGATCTAATAACACCAGCCTCATCTTTTAAATTCACAAGAGCTTGTTGTTTTTCCCCCTCGTGCTGACCCCTGACCGCTTCTGCTCCGGCCACTTGAGCTTGTCAGCGTTTAGGATGCTGAAGCATTGAAAGACTAGAAAGAGGCCAAAGTGCTGGACTTGCATATGCAACTCAGTGCTCACGGCCAACCAGCAAGCTTCTTTTTCTAAAGCTTTACCAGAGCGTTTCATATTATCTTGTACTGTGTGAGCTAGCTGGCAGCCCCTGAGAGCCGACATACAGTGTGCTGCTCGCTGTGACGCGTCAAGTTGTTTAATGCTTTCACAGCATTTTACAAAGTAATAACACATGCACACACAACATGAGACATGACACATTTAGGCACACACAAGCACACAATGATAAATTATTGGAATGAAAACTGGCAAGTGCAGGACCCTGAGGCTCCATTTAATCAATGTGTGTGTGAACATTTGGACCTGATTCAGAAGCTGTGGTTGCGCCTAAAATATATTTTCAATCAGACGCAGCTAGAGATTGATGTTTTGTAAATAGATTTTATCTGCCAACATACAATATTTCAACATGATGCAAGCATTGTGTAAAGGTATTCTTCTCCCTCAATGACACACATTTAGGTTAGCATGGTTATGCCATACCTAAACAACAAATAAAGCAACCTATTTTAATTTCCCCTTTGTACAAGAAAACAGAGTTTCAGTAAACCTAAAAACACCCTCATACAGTTGCGTATGAGTAGAAAGTGATAGAGTTGAAAGTGACTAACTAAAAATTCTGGTTTGGTAACACAACATGCCTTAGTTCACAGCATGATTCAGTCCCTTTGTCAGCTGTCATTAGGTGTTAATGGTTTTAGGCCAGTGACACAGCAGAGGGCTGAAGAGCGCCTCGGTTTAATAATGTAACGCTTCTTCCCCAATTAAAATGTGCCAATTATCTCAAGATTCTGTGATAGCTCTAAAACAAGCACTCCTTATTTTGGTGCAACATTTATAGATTCACAAACAAGCCTATTGCAGTAGTATGTTGCTCCTTCCCACCTCCTGAACATCGCCATTGCCATGAATTTGCCTGTGTGGAAACCTAATAACTTAATAATACCTAATAACCTTAAAAAGGATCACCTCTAGTATTTTTAACGGTGTCTCAATTTATTGGCAAAAAATACACAACGCACATGTACAACACATGTACAAATTTTCTAATTTGTTAGCATTAAAATATATATATTTTTTTTATTGTAATAGTAAAAAGCAACCACTATTTGATATTGACCTTATGCAGCTCGTACATTTTTTTGTTTGGTCTGTTTCTGGCTTTGTCTCTAAAACATCCGCTATTGCTAGTATAAAGTAAAATGCCATAGTCATGTTTGGCCTTTTTTTTAAACTAATCAGTTATCAAAATAGTTGCTGAAAGTGATATATTCTAATTGCTTGTTATGTCCCACTAACCCAAAACTATTTGGTGTACAACCACCTAAGATAGAGAAAAGCAGCACATCCCCACATCTGAAAAGCTGGAACTAGCAGACATTTGGCACGAAGGCTTGAAAGATGACAAAAAGGAATAACACATTATCAAAATAGTTGCTGATTCTGATTTCTTTCGATCAACTACTTGCTCCAGCTCAAACACAGAACCACCGCACTCACCTCATCTACATTCTCGAAGGCGTTGATGACGTCGTAAGGCAAGCAGGACAGCAGGTCGATAACAAACCAGGTCTTCAGGTAGTTCATACGGATCAGCTTGGGGTCTGAGATGACCTCGCCGGCGGGTCCGACGAACGTGGTGTGGAAGTTCAAAACAATGTCCACCAGGAAGATGACGTCCACAATGCTGTCCACCACCAGCCACGTCACATTGTTCTGCTTCGTCTTGAAGGAGACATTGTAGGGCACCATGATAGCTGTGTAGAAGGTGAGGATGAGGATGACCCAGTCCCATGTGGTCTTGAAGAGGCAGTAGTGCAGGATGATGTGGGGAGGGGTTTTGGGGGTCTCCTGTTTGTATTGAGGTAGGATATCTGATCCGAGCTGCAGTACCTGACGGAAAACAGCAAGTCAGGAAAACTGAGTTTTTACTGAATGAAAACCGAAATAAAAAATCATGTGTATCCTCCGTACCTCAGCTAAGCGGGAGTGCTTGTGGACATTCTCTCCTTTGTGGACTGTGGGCTGCAGCTGTTGTAAGACTCCTCTACTGCTTGTTAGAGCTCGAGTCAGTCGGGCAAACTTTCCCCAGCCTGAGGATTAGAAACACATACAGTACGCATCTTTAACATGATGTTTTGTCAAGATGTTTTCTGGTACTGTATATTTCCTGGGGCTACAGCATGTTTTCAGAGCTTGAGAGAGTTGTGAAAAGAAAAAGACTCACAGAATCAGGTCTGAAAATACTTAGTATTAAACAATTGCTTGTTCATTTTTTTCTTTTTGCTATACTTTTTTTAATTTTGTATGTATAAATATATATCTATGTAAATACTGTATATATATATATATACATACACATTTTAATCATAAGTAATAAAGATTTTATTATTTATTCGTTGAAGAGGTGATAATATGTCAATGAATCCCCAAAGTGGCTAAAAAGTGTGCTGTTGAAGGTTTACACTGCTTGGTTGAGATGAAAGAGAGAGTGTGAGCATTGGTTGACTGGACGCTGTACAAAAGGCTATTGTTACAGTATGTTTCTGGTGAGGAGTCCTAAGCTTTTCTAGGCTTCTGCGTTTTTGTCTTCATAGGATTCTTTTCCTACAGTCCCCACTCTCTACTCAGACAGCGCAAACCCATGCTTGGTATTTTTGCCCGCAGGCCATGTCCCATGGAAGACAGAGGGCTAAAGCTAAAGTCCTCACTGATGCAACAGCCTTCACAGCAGAGCGCTGCCTGTTGATGCAGAATTACAATCTCAATTTTATTCTAATTACACATCTTATTTTGGTCACTTGTCGCACTAATGGTTGTTCTAGTTTGTCTGTCTTCATCTTATTTGACTGACTGGATGTTTGGAGCAGATGCACAATGCACAGGGTCTGATCATGATCGCTGGCGGACTAGTGTTACCTCTGCCTGCGGCTTGATAATCTCTGAAAAGTTTTAGATCACACGTGTAAGCCGCGGTAATTGAAAACCATTTTAAAGGTTTTTTAGGCCCATTTGAAGTATGAAGTATCTGCATTTGTTTTCTATTTTAATCACTCCGGCATACAATTAACTTTCATTGGCAGCTTCAGAGAGACATCCTTTTAATAAAAGGAAATAAATGAAATTGGTTGACTCTAACCTTTTGAAGAATCGTCTTCAATTGGCTGTTTAAAGGCTGTGATGTCACTAAACGTGCAAAGAAACAGGACCACTTTCTCTTGTTCATTTCGAATGGGAGCAATCTTCACAAAAAACCAAACAGGCGTCCCTGAAAGTATAAAAAGAACAACATACATATATTTAGCTGCATCTGCTTATTTTTAGAAGAAATGGCAATGAGTGCACATAGAGCAGAAATCTTGACTGCATGGTGTAAACTGTTGTGTTCTGGGCTTTCAAACTTTCCATGTTTTCTTAACACCTGCATGCAGAAAGGAAACAAACATCACTACCTTTTTCTGGGGAAGTTTTTTTTTGCTATGGCTCTCTACCAATTAGCACATTTTTACAGAGGAAGAAAGGTTCTAGGCTGCCTTTAAACTCGACTGTATGTTACAGGAGCTCTGAATACATTTGCATTACAAGAGAGTGGAAAACTTCCCATTTTTCTCTTTTCCTCGCATAATATGGCATTGCTACTTACGGTTCTTCTTGTACATTAGTATTTCAAATGAGTTCATCTCATAATTCTCGAATGTTAGTCGCACTTTTTCCGTTGTGTCCTTGTCCGTGAGCTCCCCGTACATGAAGCTGGAAGACACAAAGGGAAACAACGATTTGAATATTTAATAGGCAGCGGCACATTGGAAAAGCGTGCTCGTTCTTGCACTTAAAGAGTGTTCTGAGGAAAGCTCTAATGTGTGAATGTCTTAATGTAAAAGTTGCCAAGTATTCCCTGGTTACATGGTGGTATTTTGGTCCGGTCTTCCATTTCTTTGACCACACCTTTTTACATCCTATTCACGTTTCCCTCTTAAATGTAACTGTATGTTTTCTAAAAACCAAACAAAATGCCATTCATCAGGAGTAGACGCGTAAACTGTGCAGAACAGCTAGTGAGGGTTATTTAGAGCTCTCTAGAGACCTACAATGCAGAATCAGGCTGTATTAAATATAGAGCAGAAGTAGATTAAAACTCATTGAAATGTCTCCTGAAAGCATAAAAAAGATAAATGTAGCCTGATGTCTAATTGGCCGAATGCAAAGTACCTCTCAAAAACAAATGAAACCCGAAGATGGGTCAAGCGACCATGCCCACATTAAACCCCGCTGCAGAGACATTCATCTCACTTTGCTTGTTACTGCCACCCTCAGTAACAGCTTGCTCCAGCATGATCTAAATATAACTCGCGAGTTTGTTGTGAAATGAAAAAAAGAAAGGCTAAATTTAATGAGACTACATCCTGATGCTGCAGAGACTTTTCAGACCAGTGCTTGATGTAATATCACTGAAGAATGTCCCTTTTCTCTTCTTCTCTCTCTCTCTGAGTCTGGAGAAATGTGACTTGCTTCAAAGACAAAACAATTCCTCCACTGACTTTCTTGTCATGCATGAAAAATTCCCACAGGTTTGTCACTGTATGTTTACAAGATCTAGCAAAGGACAAAAAAAAATGCAGGATTGAGGAGACACAGAACACAGTAAGAGCAGTTGAGATGGAAATAAGATCTTTGATCCACACACATCTGCAGCAAATGAGGCTCAGATTTTAGACTTAAACACTCTGGGGAGATGAGCAGACATTTTAGGTTTGAGCCATCCTCAAAAACATCAAACATCCCTAACCCTATCCCATCCACACTGTGAATGTTTAATGGCCTCATAATCAGGCACATGGAGATGTGTTTTGACATAAAAACAGCTAAAAAAGACCAAATGATTAAAGGTATAGAAGTATATTTAAAGAATATAGGGAAGAACTGACACCGTAGAAGCAGTTCGTAAGTTATGCTTTGAGCTAAATAATAACATCACTATCTACAGCTGAGGGTGACACCATTAGTTCTACAAGTATTTGGTCATGAATCAAAGTATTTAACAATTTAAAATGTTGACCTTATGATGCAGCTACATGGAAAGTTAAAGGATCACAAAATGATTATCATTCATCCTCTGGGGAAAGAGGGAGGCCCATACTCAATCACTGCAGATCTACAGCTACATTTTAACCTAAAATAAACAATTAATACAGTACACTATGCTTAAATAATAAATGTATTTTGTACATGGTTACAACCAGCATTTAATCAAATCTGGTACAGTGTAAATATTGACACACATCTCTTATCGGCCTTCCAAAATGCCCTTGTTGCATATGCATTCTAGTCATTACAGAGGTTTTGTGTTCCTTTTTTTAGTTTACTGCTAACCAAGCTAGCCTAGCTCTACCGAACTAATCTGTTGTTGTATAACAATGAAATAATGAAATCTTACTGTTACTATCTTACTGTACTTTCAATATTTTACTCTGTTTAGTCTTGTAGACTATGTATCCTATATATTTATTGATTACTGTGTTGTGCTTTCAATGAAATCCTAATATTGACCTTTCATTCATTGGGTCTACCGCTTACTTCAGAAACATCATTGCTTTCCAATTATAATCAATGTCAATGAATTTGCTGTCCAATAGTGTTTCATTTTCACTGTTTCTTTCAGTAAATACAACAAAGGCTTGTTTGGTCACTGCACAGCTTATTGTCATCTACTGAAATGTTGGTAATATTTAGCCATACATAGGATAAAACCAACTGCATGTAAACTATTTACATGTAAACAAAAAAGAGAAAATAGAATTTTCTCAATTTGGATCTCGAGTACAGTCAGAAGATTTTAGGTCTGTTTTCCTTTCTGTTACAAAGACGAGACTTAATTTAATCTAGCATCCTAAAAATAAACCTAAAACAAATCGTCACACACACGGTTCAATATTTGTATTGGCAAGTGTTCTAAAGCTTATGCTTAAGGACCTGAGGATCTAAATCAGTAATAGCCACAGTTCTGGCTGTGACAGACGCCTTCTCCCACAACACAAGAAATGTCCCACAGCTTTCAAATCTGGCAGCACCAACTGTTTTCATGTGATCCTATTAATGTGGTGCTTACTGGCATGCTGTAGTGCTTACTGGCATGCTTATAATACAATAAACACAGGTCCAGAAACTAGTCAATCAAATATGTACACAAATCATTTTAACAGTTCATTTTTCTTCTTTTATTTGAACAGTTTTGGTGCTCTCTCTAAAACCGTTCACATAAAGGACCCCGGGTACACGGTTGCATGGTTGCAGTCAGTCATGTGGACGCATTTTCAGTTGTTACAACCTGATATTATTACAGATTTGTGTCTTAGTTAGGTGGTTTCTACCCTTGCAAAAAATCTTTAAAAAAAACAACATATTCTTAAAGCCATAGTGCATAGTTTCTGTCTCCTCCATGAGGAATTCTAAGTAATGACAACAACATTGTCGGTTGCACGTGGTCCCCAACCTCCGCCACGCAGTTGCTAGTAGCCAATGAGGTAACAGAGGATTAAAAAACATGATGGATGAATTACCTTTACTTAAGTTTCTGCGTGCGAAAGTCACCGGACAACACAATCTTCTGAACATAGCCATACTGAGAAATGCAGAGAGAGTTGTGTGGAGCTGATAGTCTTCATTAGCTTTGTGTCAACACATTTGGAAATGGCTTCAATGTAACGCACGTTCATTAATATTAAAAAGTTACATAGTAAAGCTTTTAACTGTCTTAAATTATGGAAACATTCATTGAGATAGTTTGCTTAAGGGATTCCGAAGATGTAGTTGATCCAGGATCTCCTCACAGTTGGATCTAGGATAAAGAAAGGCCCCTGAAACTAGAAAACTGAGCTCCTCATATTGACCACCCAGTAACCCTGTGGAGGAACATCGCCTGTATCCACCTTATTGCTTTTGTTGCTTGAACTGATAGCGTGTTAGCATATAAACATACTTAAGTAAGATGTTTCAGCATAACATGCTTATCGTTATTTCTTCTAAACATCAGCATGTTGGCACTAACATCGTGAGCCTGCTGACGTTGGCATTTAGCTCAAAGGAAGAAACTAATAGTTAAAATCTTTCTGTTGTACTGCTGATGCATTAACTCTCCCTCTCATCCTGCTAATTAATGAGGAATTATGCAAAAGAATCAGAAAACATTGCACACTTTCACTTTCTCTTAAAAATAAGTCAAAATATTCCACAAATATGAGCATGAACACCAGCACACTGTATCCACCTGCAACCGATTACATTATCCTCCTCAAATAAGCTTCTCCAATTACCTCAGAATAAGGATGCTCTGCCTGGTGGCAGTTAAAAAATACAAATATCACAAGTAGATACAGTAGAAAATGGCTTCTACAGTGGCATAAAATAAACTCATTGTATTGTCAGGTAAACTAAAGTCAAACCCCTACAAAAGGTCCAAGACTATGATGGATGCAGGGATCTAAATAAGAGCTCCACACAACTTTTTACTCCAGGCACATTTGAAAAAGGGAAGTCATCCTTTCTCACAATGTAGCATAACTGCAGCAACAGCAGGATTATTTTAGCTTCGTCAGCCAAGATGAAGCTCATCTAAATTAGTTATTGCATTGTCACTTCATCTTGTACTGTATCTGTAAAAAATAATCTGTAAAATCATTCAAATTATAACAATTCCACAATAATAAGTAATAATCTTATTTTAAAATTGGTTTGGTATATGGATGAGGTAAAACAGGTAAAACTCATTATGTGTCTGTAATCAATAAACACATTTGTGAATATATATAATATATATATATATATATATATATATATATATATATATATATATCTTACGCTAAGACACACAGATCCTCTTGCCTACCTGCAGGTGCTGCTTTTCTGCATCACCTCTGCTCTGTGGTAGCCCGACAACTTGCAGAAACCATCATTGCTGTAGACGATGGGCCAGTCTACTATCTGAGCATTTCCCAGGACAAAGTTGGTATCTGATGGAAAGTGAACAGGGAAGATGGGTGAACAAACTTGAAAGGTTGCAGTATTTCTTAAAAAAACAATATACAAATACAACTACTTCAACTAATATACTACTAGAGCTTGAGTTAAGAAAAGGTTGAGGCTTATTACATATCTACATCAAAGTCAAGGATTGTTAGAGCTGCAACTAAAAAGGAAATTGCAAAAAAATTACAGTTATTCAAAGAGTGAGAGGACACATAACTACAAAGCAAATGTTAGGGCAAAACTAGATTTGAAATTTAATTTCTAAGTGTCTAACCTTGGAACATTGTATTGTAAAGCATTCAGTTTTTTGTAGATTAATTAATAGATTCTCAACACAAATTTACATGGAAGAGAAACATTAAGGATATAAGTGCTTCAGCAGTTATACACGGCCATTATGGTCTGTTCAGTGACAATATGGTGAAGGTAATCTCCTCATCATGGAAACAAATGTATGACTTAACATCCCTTCATGCTGTATATGTCTATTTAAAATGTTTTTGTGAAACAGATGTCTTGTTAAAAAA
>NC_045749.1:5940033-5965033 GCF_008692095.1 Etheostoma spectabile | reverse complement strand
TTTGTCTTGTAAGGTTCTCCCTAAAGACTAAGTAACCCAGCCTTCAGGAGCTAACACACTTTGAAGATTTTCATTAGTGTCCATAATGGTCTACAGCCCATTACACACTCCACACGGTGCGCTTACACACAAAAAGGCCAAACACAAATTCTTACTTATGTAGAAAACATCAAAATATCAGCTTACTTTACTTCTTATTAGTAGTTAGTGGCTTGTTAGCAGTACTTTTCACAAGAACAGCTTGTGTTGTATTGTTTGTGTTGCTTAAGTAGAGTGTACAGGCTTAGTTAGCTGTTTTAGAGGTGGTTGGGTTGTGTTGTGGTTATGAGGATGTATTCCTTAACGGCAAGTACACTCGACATATAGTAATAGCTGTCACGGCAAACAGAATCATTCTCTTGTGGCATTGTTTGCATATTGAAATGTTAGCAAAGCCTCCAAGTAAAACTTATTAATGGTCAAAATGTTGATAAACCTAAGTAAACATTGAGTTGCATGTACATTTGTAATGGCCTATTTTGCATCCGTCCTATTTTAAAACCTTATCAATTTTATAATTAGCAGTCACACTGTTACTCAGTGTCATTACTTAAACTCCATATAGTCCTCATGTCACAATACATAAAATGAATGGATAACGTAGGTGTTTTTTTATTTAACAGCCAGCTTTTTGAACTAAGGATGATTGTAACAAGCATACAAATGATTGCGCTGAGTAGTAATTGCCATGGAACAAATTTGCAATGGCTACAAAATGAATGTTTGTTTCAAATGTGCACAAACTTTTAAAGCAAAGGAATTTTTTTTTAAATTTAAAAATGCATAAGAGTAAAACAATCCTAAATCCATCTACATACTTTTAGCAAATAGCAAAAAAAAGGAGCATATGTAATGGTTTTAAATGGCACATCACAATGATGATAACTGGGGTTAAACTCTCAAAACATTCAAATCTCTCTGTATGGCAGATCTCGAAGCAAACCACTCTGCTACAGTATGCACACAGACTACAACAATGTGACAACAGCAGTGAAAGAGCAGGAGAAGAAATAAAAAACAAATTTATACCACATACGAACACACGCACGCAAAAGATTATTGATCAAGTTAAAATAAAACACCTTGAAATGACAACTAAAAGGCATGAGAACACTGACAAAATACAACGCACAAGATGTTCCATGCCAACGTGTTATTTAACAATGATCAGATGAACATTAATCTTGCGAGTAATAAAAAGTCCAAAGCTTCATTATTGTTATTAGGCCTAGATTTGCTGTGTTGCAGCGAATTTTCCCAAACATTTTGAATAATCTCTACATGTCTACTTTGTTAAGTGCTTTGTAAATAAACAGCATTTGGTATAGAACATTTAGTGGTACATTAAAAAGAGATAGATACTGTAAAGAAAACAAGCAGCACACCAAACTAAACTGTTTTGTACCTGTCTGTCTATGTGACAATGTCCAAACTGAAATGTGTAAAAAGGAAAAAAGGTTAACGGATTACAGTGAGAAACATCTGTTGAACCTGAATGGAGGCTACAGGCTAAAAACAATGCAGCTAATTTGTGAAAAAAACACTACATTATTGTTATCCAGAAATGGGTGTTATTATTACTGTTGACTCATGCTAATTAAAGCTGCATTCATCCATTTTTGGCCACTAAAGGAACAAATAAACTCAGAACCAAGCTAAAAGACACACAGCTGGCCTTAACTGTGGTGGATAACATATTAGCATACACTTTACTTACACATGCAGCAGACATATAATCACTTAGCATTCATTTGGCGTCATGTTTCTGGACATCATATCATTTACTTGTTCCCTCTATTTTTAGTTTTTCATTAGTCTCTACAAACTTCTGAGAGAAATATGTGGCTCTTTTGCTGCTAATATATTCAGGCCCACAACAATCCTGTTTTGGTCCACTCTCTTAGCGTTGTTTTTGGCAGCAGGCAGCTGTTTTCAGTAAAAAAAACTATAATCCCTGTACACTACCTGCTCAGCAGACACAGTTAGTGACTAGCTGGTGAACATAGTTAAGCATTTATCAGCTAAAGAGATATATATTTCCTTCAGAAGTTGTTAGAGCTCAAAAACGGAGGCCTTGGCTTTTTCATATACGCAGCAGAACCACAGTGGCCAATATAGTGCACAACTAAAACCAGTTGTGCACTATACAACTGCTAGCATCATTCATGCTAGCAGTTGCTTCACCAGCTAGATAAACTGTTCCTACCTGACTACATTGTCTTTGCTGCTCCTCACCTCAAAACATTTAAACATGCAAATACACTTTACAGTATAGCTACGTAGAATACAACTAGACCCAAAACATTTGACTGAGCAATTCACGGGGTACTGTATGTGTCAATTAAGTGGTTCAAGAACCCATACTATTGGATTATTGGCTACATTTCATGTTAGAGTTCTAGTTGCCGCCAGGTCTATGTTATTGTCCATGTTTTTAATTACCGACACTCAAATGGAACTGAGTCCTCATTAATGTTATTAGTTGCACCTATGCATTTCTTGCTATGACAGGTTTAAATGTAGAGAAGAATGCTATGTAAAAACAGACTTCTGTATGTTATTCCTCGTATTTGAAGTTTAATTAAGGTGGTGACCTACTAGACGTGAACGTCAAATCTGAAATAGAGACAAAAAAGTACACTCTAATCTTGAACATTGAGAGTTACGTGAAAAAGAAATATCTCATTGATTGTGAACACCCACCCACCACTGTGTCGCTCACAAGTCACTGGGTCTCAGTGGCATCCTGCAGATTATAGCCTCGGCTCTTTTCTTCCTTGTTTGGGGAAGATTAACTGTTTGCTAACCCAATTTTTTATATGATACACCTTAGGGGTCTAGATTCTCACACTGTTCACCTAAAGAAAGCCTCACTCTGGAGAGATGTATTCACCCTTTCTGAACAAGTTCCCTTTCATTATAAAACATTTTAATGTTGTTACATGCTACATGCGGCAGACTGACAGCGAGGCCCAAAGAGTGCACACACCGACACACAAGCTGGTGTGGCATTCCTCTTGGGGAACTGACCATAAATTAAAGGAAAAAAAAAAAAAAAAACTAATTTAACCAAACCATTTCTCCATTTAAAAAAGAAGAAGTAATTACTCAAAAAATTTAGCTGGTGTGTGTCTAATATTGTCTTCAAGTGTGGTTTGGTACAGAAACACAGACAATAATGCTGGTTCTGTTTTACAGCTAGCTGTCCAGTGGCATAACTCTCTCCAGTCTTTCCTGTCACTCCCTATTGGATCTAAGAAAGGCCAAAGGATTAATGACACCCAAATGTCCAAGTTTGGTAAATTTCAGCTTATAAACATGGTAAACTTTCCTCACATCTGTACATCACAGTGTGCACTAGTGGCTTGGTGAATCCTATTTGTGTCACTAACAAAAGTTATAGACTTGCCCAGTTTGAGGTTGGCCTCCTGTTCAACACTTATTCAGATACTGTTGATTAATATTAGCCATTAAATGCTCTTTAAGGGGCTAAGACATTAGCAACAAAAATCTAATAGTTTCATTTCAAAACTAATCTGTAGCTTCGAGGGGAATCGTGCTGATGTTTTCCCACCAGAGATCATGCAGCGCTGACATGTCTTTAAAAATGCATTAGTATATATTTACACTCCGTGCTCCTGCGTTCGCATTAAGCCTATAGAAAGTATACAAACAGGATATGTCTGCTCAATATAATTTTTCAATTAAGACTTTCAGAAGCCTTTTGACATCAGTAGACTATTGCATGACAGTAACCTGCTGTCTTTTTCGCTCTCCATGCACTCCTGCACTGGCAACAGGAGCTCGGTCACAAAATGAATTCAGTCAGTCTGAAAATTATTACTAATATCAAATGACTTTTTTAACACCTTTTTTTGCTACGTCGCTCAATGAAAAGACCAACTTTTTAACGAACTAATTAGCCTCCTTTGGGTTTTTTTTACGTAGCCTAGTTGATTGGCTTGATTAGACAGGCTGATGGTAAATGAATGTGCTCATGTTCTAAATACAGCTTCAGTTTGAATGTTTCAATCCTTTAGTTCCATGTACGATATAAATCCTCACCCTTACCGTTCGACCGTCTGACAATGTTCTCCAAAAAAGTATTCTGTGGGGCCACAAGTCCCCTCCGACCCCCCGCCATCCTGCCTCTACACTCGGTCGTCTGCAGGTGATTCTTTACTCCTCGATCTGCCGTTTGTCTTCATGGTCTCTCCGGCTCTGAGATGCTGCGTGGATGTCTTAGTAGGAGCTGTTTGTCTGGTCTGCTCATCGGCTCCCTCCTCAGCCCGGTGCAGCGGCGCCTCCTAACGCACCTTATCATCCAGAGACGAAAAAAATGCACGGACGCACGGCGCAGGAGGGGCCGGGGCTCTGCTCCTCCGCATGTGCCACCAACACGACCTGGAGCTCCATCTGCTGGATCACACAATGTGTAAACTGACAATCCCTGCAGGTTCCTGCATGTACGGCCCTCAGTAAAGTCACTGTACATAAGTACAATTCTAAAGTAGCCCACTTGAGTAATTTCATATCTACTTCTGTAATTTCATTTTGCTACTTTATACTTCTACTCCACTACTTTTATCTAAAACAACATGTACAGTATATGTGCTAGGTACTATACTTTACAAGATATACTGTACATACCTTTGTAAAAACACATAAAAACTCATAAAATGCATTGTTAAACAGTTTTTTTTGCCATTTTCTGTCATTCAAGGGCAATTTTTTTGCAGAAAAATTAGGCCTGCTGCATCTTTTGATTTAAGTACATTTTGCTGATAGTATTTCTGTATATTTACTTGAGTAGGATGAATGCTGAAGAGAAAGGTTAGGTTTAGGACTGCTTGTCAACTAGATCATCCCCTTTATAGTGCTATATGTAATACACTGATGCAATAAAAATCTTCTGTTTTTAGGAATTCAAGCTGGTTTAACATTTAGCAGAGTGAATATGTAAAACCAAACTGAGAAAAACAGTAGGCTACAGGGAACAGGGAAAGCTTCCTGCAGTCGACCCGGGACGATTGTTATTTTTATGTCTTAATCGCTTACAGTCAGGTTTTTGAAATTTTTGTCCCAAAGGAGCAGCAATACTGAGACATAGATCTTTTACCTTTTGACTCTTGCAGTAAATTGTCTCTTTCAAAGATTACATTTCCCCGCCCCCAGCTTATCCTGTTCAATTATTTTGGACCCTGCAGTTCCCATACTAGGAAAGACCTCAAATAATTCTTCCAGTAACAAGACTTCCATTACAATCAAAGAAATACACAAAAAAAGACTAAGAAAAAGCTAAAGTAGAAAGGTGTCTCACACCTATGGTTTCTCTGCTTGTTTTCTATCCTCTGTTTGTTCATTGGGTTCATGTGTTGACAATTCAAACTGGATGGCTACTATGGAAACCAGCATGGCCCTGTGTGCTGCAGAGAAGAACAGGATATAACAGTTTTATGCCTAACCAATTAAAAGGTTAAAAAAAAAAAACCTGATGCTGCTGTTTCTTTGTCCACTTAGTAGTAGAGCACACATCAGTTTTGGCTCGCAAGGAGAAGTAAAGTGTTGCCAATAAAATACAAAATAGTCCCATGATAGTGGCTGTAATTAATGGATGAGGCTGGCTGAGTCAGTGTTTGCTCTTTGTTTTATTGTGCACACACTTTCTAGCTTTCACCCTAAAAGGTCATAAAAAGTGCAAAGGACGACTTTGATAACATTACATTAAGCTGACACTTTTATTCCATGCAGCTTATAGTTGCTATATATGTCTGAGGCCTTGCTCATGGACATATTGGTTGAAATATCACAGTGCGAATTGAAACCAGGTCTCCCACACCAAATGCATGTGTCATATCCACTGTACCATCCCCACCCTATATAATAAGACTATCTGTTGCTATCCTTTACTATTTAATTATATATTTACTAAGCAGTCTATGCCACTGATTATACCCAGCCATTATTTCTCTGCTGCCCAGTAAGGATCCCAGTAAGGGTCATTCTAAATGACAAATTTCCACCCTATATGTTAAACAATGACTGTAAACTAATTACTAAAATCCTTGCTATGCATATGGAGTATCTTCATTGATATATATTGATCAAGTGGGGTTTTTTAAAGGTTGACTTGCCTCCAACAATATGAGAAGACTCCTCCATGTAATGGTGACACTTTACAGCATCCAGTCATTGCCACATCGCTGGATCCTGAGAAAGCAGATAGGGTAGAAAGGCAATCCATTTTTATGGTTTGTCTAAATTTGGTTTTGGACTAGTCGTTATCAGTAGAGTGAAGGCACTCTATAACAAACCTATTGCTTCTATTAAAACTAATGGCATTATAGCTAAACCTTTTCAACTCCCAGCAAGATCTACCCAGCAGGGTTGTCCCACTTCCCCATCCCTCTTCACTTTGGCCCTAGAACGTCTAGCATTTGCAATCAGAGCAGAGAGGAAAATCACTGGCATCAAAATTGGAGGTTGTGACTTTAAGGCCAATTTATTTGCCAATGACTTGTTATTAACATTATCACAACCACACCAGTCAATTACAAAAGTGATGTAATTAGTTGAGGAGTTTGGAAAGTTTTCAGGATATAAGGTGAATTTCAGTAAGAGTGAAGCCATCCCACCAAACCACTTGACCTATCCGTCACATCTTGGTTCTGTTCCCATTCAACGGAAATCACATCACATATGTTGGATTTAACACTGAGACTCCATAGATGAGATTTTGGATTTAAATGGTCCTCCTCTTCTTCAAGAGATGGGCAGTCCTACCCCTTTCATTATGGGGCAGAACAGAAGTGATTAAAATGAATATTTTACCTAGACTGTTATTTCTTATATTAGTGATTCCTCTCAAATTCCCTCTTTACTGGTCCAAAGAAATTACTAAATTATTCACATATTTCCTGTGGAAGAATAAAAAGGCAAGAATCAGCTACAAAAGATTAACCAGACCTAGGAACAGTGGAGGACTGGGAGTTCCAGAGGTTTTTGTCTTTTACCTTGCTTATAATGCTAGGTTTCCTTTTGATGTGGGCTTATACGTACATGCAATAGTGAATTAGGAAGTTGGAAAGGGATTGAGAAAAGCATTTTACCTGAACAAACCAAGTCAATCTCATGATGTGCTTTATGGTTTTACCCTAAAACCGACTTGAAAATAGTCAACCCTCTAATGTTTTAAAGGGGCATCCCTACCATCATGCCCTATATGGAATAACCCCTTATTAATAGCTGGTGGTAGAACACTGGCAAATATTGCATGGCAAGGTCAATGTATGGACAGATAATAAAGGATGGTGATATGGTACCATTTAAAGGTCCCATGACCTTTAAATGCTGCTCTTTGGATGTTTTTATACAGACCTTAGTGGTCCCCTAATACCATATCTGCCATCTATCATACCATGTCTCTTTCCCAAAAGCCACTAGAGCCAGTCCCACAATGAGCTTTCCTTAGTATGTGCCATTTCTGAGTTTGTACCTTTTGAGGAGAAGAGGGGGGCCAAGGTGGAGGCTGGGGGTGGCCTTGACCAACTGCCACCTTGCTCTTTTGAAAGCCATGATGTCTCTTTCTCTCTCACATGGGTGGGCCAAATTCTCTGGGCGGGCAAAGCAGAAAAAGGGGAAGAAACACCTATCACCATTTCTAGCCACTGGGGGACTATAGGCAGTCTGGCGGAACTCATATTAATGTTAAACAAGGGAAATTGTTATGCCATGGGACCTTTAATGAGTTTAAAATCTGTTATTTAAGAGATGTTGACATTTTTGTATACTTACATCCCCAATCCTGGGGTTACTTACTTCAAAAGAAACCTACATAGGGTGCAAAAATATGGACAAAAATCTGAGGTAGATTGCCACAGGGAGAACAGTTTCAAAGCTACAGTTGTGTTCAGAATGATAGCAGTGTGTTTAAAAAAATTAATAATGCTCAAAATCCTTAGAATAGCTATCAATGCATTGGGACACTGCACATTAAATTCCAAATAGAAACATGAACACAATTGATCAAGTTTGTGTTATACCTTTATAGAAAGTGAATAAAAAGGAATATTAGGCTGTTCAAAAAATAGCAGTATTTGCATTTGTCTTTACAAACTCAAACATTTACTGTGTAAACTGAAAAATGTCTTATGTGTTTGCTTTACTTTGAATCACTGCACTAATATTTAGTTGCATAACCATTATTTATGAGAACAGCTTCACATCTGTATTGCATGGAGTCGACCAATTTCTGGCATCTGTGAACAGGTATTCCACCTCAATTACATTCCACAATTCCTCTGCATTACAGGGTTGTGCCTCAAAAACAGCATTTATGATGTCACCCCACAAGTGTTTTATGGGATTGAGGTCCGGGGATTGGGCAACATGACCTCTTCAAGTATTTTGATGTATTGAAACTGATCCATGATCCCTGGTATGTGACACCACAGTATGAGAAACATACCCATAACATGATTTCTGCACCACCATGGTTTACTGTCTTCACAGCGTACCGTGGCTTGAATTCAGTGCATGGGGGGGGGTCGTTGGACAAATTGTCTGCGGCCCCTAGACCCAAAAAGAACAATTTTGCTCTTATCGGTCCACAGAATGTTGTGACATTTCTCCTTTGGCCAGTCAATATGTCCTTTGGCAAATTTCAACCTATTCAGTACGTCCTTTTTTCAGAATTGGGACTTTGCAGGGGATTGTAGCTGATAGCTTTGCTTTACATAGCCTTCTTCTGGTCATAACAATACTCACAGGTAACTTTAAGTCTTCTTTGATTTTCCTGGAGTTGATCATTGGTTGAGCCTTTGCCATTTTGGCTATTCTTCGATCAATTTGAATAGTTGACCGTTTATTTCCACGTCATTCAGGCTTTGGATGCCATTTAAAGGTATTTGAAATAATTTTGGCTGAGCAGCCTATACTTTTCTGCACTTTGTTATATGTTTTTTCACTGCATCTTTTGACAGCTTGCATAAATGGGAGGGACTTGGGCATATCTCTGTCTAATGGTTACTCAAAACCCAACAGATTTATCTAAATGTGTAAAATACAAAATTCTTCAAATTAAAGTACTAGGGAGAGTGTATAAAATGCCAAGCAGACTTAACAAATGGACAACTCCCTCTCACATCTATGTTGGCATGGTTGCAGTGAGACAGGGCCCTGATCCAGCTCATGTGGCAGTGACCCGCAGTGAAGAGGTTTTAGGAAATAAGCTATATCTAGATTGTCTTCCATAGTAATTTTAAAAATACCACTGTGCCCACTCATCTGCCTTCTAGAACGGGCTGCATTAGCCCACTATGAATATGACCAAAGAGATGAAGGACCATGGAGATTAATAAGGCTATACTTGGAAAAACTGGACATATAAATGAGTGTCCTAATGTTTCTGCAGCAGAAGACCCCCTAGCTGTACTTTGTATTGTAATGTTTGAGGAGTTTAACAAAATAACAAATAGGATTACCTGCTAGCTTACAGTTATGTATTAGTGTTCAAAAAGGGTAATGTAATAGCAATAACTGTTATCAGTCAAGTCATAGACCCAGTATCTTGCATGTGAACAGATTGCAGATGAGGGTCAAATTCCTGCACTATGCTCTAACAGCCACGGACTAACAGGTATTAAAATATCAGCCTGTTTTCCAAACAGAAGCAAATTACTGAGATTTAAGAGAATCACAGTGCTCCCCATACAAAGGATTTACATTTTATGAGAATCCATTAATGAAGTGAGAGCATTTCCATAAACCTTGAAATATTATTCCTTCCTGCTTTTTCTAATTTCAAAGATTCAAAAGGAATTGAACACTCTAATTTCAGCTACACGTGCGCTTCATGACAGCCACAACCCTTTAATACATTCAACGTTAAAAACAGAAGAATGCATATTACAGTGAAATTAACCTTTCAGGAAAAGACAATTTTGCCCCAACCTCTCTTGACTACTAATATAATTCCGTCAACATTTTCTTCATGGAACACACTTCAACAGTACATCTACTTATAGAGTTTTTATAACTGGCGGGATGCCTGGTTTTCTCAACTTGAAAGTGTATTTTGTTAAGGCAAGCGAAAGTAAGGTCCCACAGATCAGATGTAGAATGTTAAGCAGTTTTTATCCAATGAGCTGCATTGAAACTTTTCATGGTAGCTTTTCAGTTGACATACAACCTCCTGCACCTATAAATACACATAAAGATATCAAACTTTCTTTCACACAAACATGTGATATTGTCACATTATGACTATAGTATTTGCATGTAATTTCTCTGCTCACATTAACTTGACCATGTCTTAGTGATATTCAGATGACTCAAGTGATCTGAGATGTGCTTGTGTTCAGGAAACTTAGCAAATTTGGCCTCCTTGATCTTCAACCAGTTCTGGGCTCTGCGCTCTGCGGCATGGCAGTACTCCTGCTCCGGAGTCATGTATGGCCGGCTGATCCAGTATTCGTTCTCAGCCTCACGCTCCAGATGCTTAAGCGTATTGCGTGTCATCTGCCATGTTATCGGTCGTGGGCGCCGATACTTTCCGATCCACTGCTTCCCAGGAATGCCTTTCCGCAGCAAGGTGAGGGTGAGGAACATGGTGGCAAATTATTTCTGAAAAGGCAAACCCGTTTGAAAAAAAAAAAGGTGTTCAACACAGGTATTATATACTAGTCATATCCCCAAATGACAACAGTACAGACGCGTTCGGTTTTATAGACCTCATTTACAGAAGACATTTTGACTTCTGCATCAATCAGCAGCTTTGTGACAAGGATCCCATGATGTGACGTATGAGAGAGAAGTGGTCCAAAACAATTCTGCTGGCCCAAAGTTGCTTAAAAAAAACAATTATTGCAGATTCAACAAATAGTTTAAAAAGAAATCTGTGGCATTGTTAAATTCAGTTGTAACATCGTAGAAAACATACAAAAATAATTCAAACAAAGTTAAAAAAATCTAGCTAAGCGTCGAGTTTTTAAACCTGTTTTCACAGCAGACATTGTAACTTGTCATAGCAGGAGAAGCACAGAAGTCAGTCCACTGTTACACAGCATCCAGTGTGCATGGATTTATATTAGACCGTTATATTCACGTGTTAAAAAGTGTGTATTTTAAACTATAGAAAGACATAACTTAAAAGGTACAATGTACGTTAGTGTTACGGGGATATCATTACATCTTCCACTCTCCCAGAAACACTTTGTTTACCTCCATGAAGTCAACATCTGACCCCGAAACTGCAGCTCGTGTGTGTGCAGAAGGCTAAATAACAGTGTGAAGCTAGTAGGCTATCTTAGCCGTAAGCTAACGTTACAAACCAAGGGCAACTTAAAATAAGGCATAACTTAATACTAATAACAGAAATACATTTGTAATACGTACATGTTGTTTGTTACTTCACCTTCTAACTATGATAAATGCAGTTCAGTTTACGACGACAAAATACGAAAAGAGTCCCAAACCAGACGAAAATCACTGGGGAAATGAGCCACGGGTGGTTGGGGGGTCATTGATTGAACATCCGGGTCGTCTATCTACGGTGAAAGAGAAGGCTCAAACAGGTTCAAAACGTTTAGCGATTCTTTACCACCATTTAAAGCGCTAGGACATAGTGCGGTGCTTTGAGTTCCGACATTAATTTATTTGTATTTTATTTTTCTCTTCATTGACACAAGTCAGGTTGAAGCGGTTGAACACAGTAGCAGAGAAGGTTTAGAATTATAAATATAGCTGTTCCAGCAGTAAAAAGTAAACACAATAAAAAATAAAACAATAACAACTAAGAAGAAAAAATAAAATAAGAATTACATCAAATGTAAATAATAAAAACAAACAATATGACAAACAAAAATGGTCTTCAATTTAAATTAAAGGTTGTAGGCCTACATTCAAGTTCTATTCATGTGTCAAATGTTAAAGCCGTTATTCAGTACATTTCAGGGATTGACAACCGAAATGTATTACAGAAAGCATTAAAAACGGGAGTGGGCTCCACTCATAGCTCCACCCATCACCGGGGCAAACAGTTGTTTACCACACTGACTGTATAAAACACACCAGCACAACACATCCATGACATTTCGTCAATATCCATGCAGTGTAAAACCCTAAATGATGACGTCATAATACAAGCCTCTAGAAACGCACTTCGCGAAAAAAACTTCCTTGATTACTCCGCACACGCCCTGAAGCCTCGGCACGGCACAGTGCACTCGGCAGTCAACATGGTTGTCTTTACCTTGTTTTCAGCAACCACCTGGACTTTGCTGGCTCTCTTCTTCACCATCTTGATACTGTGAGTAGTTATTTCTGTAACTGTCTCAGTAGTATAGTGCGATCGAGGTTGTCAGTTGGGCGACTTACTGCACCCTACCACAACGATTTCTCCTTAAAATGTTGCAGTATATTACAGCATCCCTGTTCGAGTATAACTCTTTTATTATTTTCCCATGTTTATAATGTAGGTATGGCATTTGGCCATATAGGTTTTTCAGAAAACTGGGAATACCCGGACCAAGACCGTTGCCTTTCATTGGAACAATTCTAAACTTCAAAAAGGTAAGGTGCACACATACAAACACATCTTAAAGACTGGTGTGTGTATAGGTCAAGGAGTTGATACATGTGTAAATTAGCTGATAAGGAATTACTTTTTTTTTCATTACCTCTGCAGGTAACCTGCCTGGCACTTATACTTTACTTATCTGTACTTTTGAATGTTTGCAGGTCACCTGTTGGAAGCTCTGTGGTCCTGTTTACCATGTTCTTTTTTGTAATGCCATTTCTTGCAGGGAATACTTTCTTTTGACCGTGAGTGCCAAGCCATGTATGGGGACGTCTGGGGGTGAGTCAAGGCCAACACCTATGGAAGACGTCAGTGGTAAAAGTTGTACCCAGTAGCCTACTTTACTTAAGTAAAAGTATCAGTAGGCTACAAACTAGGAGCTGGGGGCCCCTCTTAGGGTCAAAACATAAATCAGGAGGGTTATGAGATAATAAAAGGGACAGGACAGAAGAACCTTTTTAAATTGAAATATTTCTTCTTTGGGCTGTAAATAATTAAATTAAACAATTTGAAAGGGGGAATCTCTCATTTGGTGGAAACATGATAAGACTACATGTATGTTTTTTAACATATTAATGTTCAATCAAAAGCTCATAGTTTATACTGTGATGTTGTGTTTTTGTGCAGGCTGTTTGATGCACGGTCACCAATTTTAATGGTGGCAGACCCTGAGATTATCAAAACTGTTATGGTGAAGGAGTGCTACTCCGTGTTTACCAACCGCAGGGTAAGAAAATCATCTGAGAAGTAAGATGCATCCGTGGTTTTAGTAAAAATGTACAACCAAAACTGATTCTTCCAAAAATCCTTTGGGCTCACGTTAAATGTCAAAACAAGGCATTTTGACCAATGCTCTTGTGTACTCCCAAACCTCTTTTGTTAGAATTGTCATTTTGTTCGAAACTCCAGAAAGGAAGTTCATTTCATGTGCAGCATGATGATTCAGCTCTGATAAGTTACATAATTAGAGCAGAGACAATTAGGTGTATGATATGAGAAGAGCATATTTTGGAGGAACCAAACTGTAAAATTCTTTTGTACAAGAATGTAAATAGTCAGTGTAACTGTTGTTGTGTTCACAGGAAAATATAATTTCAGGACCTTTGTCTGATGCAATTACAACAGTTAAAGATGAAAGGTGGAAAAGAATACGGAGCACTTTGTCACCGTGCTTCACCAGCGGAAGACTGAAACAGGTCAGTACTATGATGCTGCAATCTGCTCCCTTTGACCTAGTGCTGGCAGTCATACAAATATTTTTATAATAGGGCTTCACGATATGAGGAATATATGTGATAACATTGTTGAAAATTACAATAAGGATATAACCTTTAACAAATAAACCGGTTTTAAAGTTGCATTACATGTCAGAGGTTATGCAACTCTGGAGAAACTAGCGTCTTGCTCAAGGACACATTGGTAGATGTATTGCAGTGGGATTCAAACCCAGGTCTCTCACACCAAAGGCATGTGACACACCCACGGCACTGTCACCCACCCGTAAGGTGTACTCCGTTCTGCCTTGCATTGCTTGTTGAATTAAAAAATGAAAGGAAATTATGTCCAACATTCTTTTATTAAATAACTTAACAAAAGGCTCCAAAAAAAGAACGATAGGTACATTTTTAAGTGATAAAAGTCATTAGGATTAAGTGATTTTTTTTTTTTTTTTTTAGTGACACTCTCTTTCAATCAATTAAAGAAATCCCTGAGTGCAATATCACAATCTTTCAGGGTATGGTTTATTGCGCAAGTTAACATCGCAATGACAATAATAAAAACCTAATATAATGTGCAGCCTAATTTATGTCTGTAGTACATGTCTACATATATGCGTCTACATTATGCTCATATGAGAGAAGTTGACATCAATGACTTAAATACCTTCGGTATATGTACAGTACATTATTAACATTTCTTCTTTTTTAAAGATTTTTCCGATTGTTGTTCGCTATGCAGACCAACTCACAAAAAAACTGGGACAAACCAATTTGGATGAACCTGTCGATGTCAAACAGTATGTTGCTTAATCTATTTTATGCCACCATATGCACTATGCACACCATTGTTTGTCATAAAATAACTAAACAGTGTTGCACTTAGTCTACGTCCTTTAAAACTCCCCACCTCTCTGCTGTAGATTCATGGCACCTTATAGTTTAGATGTTGTGACCAGTGCATCTTTCAGTGTTGAAGCAAACTCCATAAACAATCCAGATGACCCACTTAATCTTCATCTCAAGAAGATTCTCAACTTCAGACTGTGGCATGTTATTTTCCTAAGTATGTATTCCTTTTTACCTCTTTTATACGCGGAGATAATTTAATAATATGAGTACCTTGGGATCACCATTGTGCAAATAATGATGAACAACCCTTCTCCTTTCAGTGATATTTCCCTTTGGTGCCAGCCTGATGAAGCTCCTAAAAATTGACATTATGCCCAGACTAAGTGTGGATTTTTTTTACAACATCATCAAGAGATTCAAAGACAAGCATCGTGAAGAGAAATCTGTAAGCATTTCATCTGTACCAAAGTGAAAAGAAAGGAATAGCTGAAATTTTGAGAAATACTCTTATTCGCTTCCTCGTCAAGATTAAGATATGAACATTGATACTAATGTCCAGTGTTCTCTCTGTGCTGATCTAGAATCAAGCAGACTTCCTGGAGGTGATGGTTCAGAATGAGATTCCAGAAACAGAGATAAAGAGTGAACACGATCAGCCAAGTAAAGGTATGTGTACAACCAACACTTTCAAAGCCAACGGCAAAATGATCGTGATCACAATCCGACAGATATTTTCTCAATTAGTCGCCTGGTCTATAAAATGTCAGAAAATTGTGGAATAATGCCCGTCATGTGAATCACCTCATAAATAGTAAGGCAGTAATCATAATATATATTGGGTAGCCCCCCCCCCCCCCCCACATTTTTTAAATGTGCTCAAAATGTCCCCCCCCAATATATTGATAGGCTAATTGTGGTTCTCAAACCTTTTTCAGTAATGTACCCCCTTTTAATTGTTGTTTTTAAATGCTATACTTCAAATGTTTATAATCATCACAAAGTGTATTTATTATTGCAAGAATTTTATGAATAATGCATCACATATTTTTGAGAAAAAGAAATCTCACATACCCCCTGCAATACTCTTAAGTACCCCCTAGGGTATGCGTACCCCCATTTGTGAAACACTGGGCTAATACATATTGCTAGTCTAAGTCAGTCAGTATCTGTGTAATGCACCGCTGTCCAGAATAATCGTTAGAAAATTTGGGTGGAGATTTAGTCCTAACAATAATAATAATAATAATAATAATAACTGTCTTACTTTGACTTTCGTGAAAATATGACTGTGATGCAAACAATTCAATTTGTGCCTATCAACATATCTAAACTCTTTTTTTTTTTAACTTCTTTTGACGTTAAAAGTAAATTAATATTTAACAATAATGACATCAGTAGCAAGGTAGCTGTGAATGAGTTCAGTGCTAAAAAACATTTCAAAAGGTTTCCGCTTGTAAAGTAGTTTTCATGCTCAACATTTCGCTCTTTGTTGTTGCAGGTTTGACTGAACACGAGATCCTCTCCCAGGCCTTGATCTTCATCTTTGGTGGCTACGAAACCACCTCTGTCACTCTCACGTACATCCTTTACAATCTGGCCACCAACCCTAAAGCGCTGCAGATCCTGCATCAAGAAATCGATGCCAGCCTATCGAGAGATGTACAGTAATTTTGAATGTGATGTGGGACATTTGGAACTTAATTTTTTTTAATAGCTAACATCATAAATTGTTCTAATACTTAGGCTATCTGTTATTTGTTTTAAAGCCTCCTTCATCTTTTGCCACTAGGCTCCCGTTACATACGAGGATCTGATTGGTCTTCAGTACCTAGACCAGGTTATTTGTGAGTCCCTGCGTTTGATTCCCACTGCACCTCGGCTTGAGCGAATATGCAAAAAAACAGTCACGATCCACGGCCTCACCATCCCTGAAGGAACAATAGTTGGGATTCCTGCGCACATGTTACACATGGATCCACGCTTTTGGAGCTCACCTGAGCATTTCAGACCAGAGAGGTAAATGCACACTGCACTGAGGTTTCATTCATTCCATTAGTGAATCAAACACAAGGTTGACACAGTAGCCATTCTGTAGCTCTGCTCTCACGACGACGACGACTCCGTGACCTTAAGAGTATCTGTGTTCCCGTTTGTATGTGCAGGTTCAGTAAAGACAATGGGGACGAGGTGAACCCGTGCACGTACATGCCGTTTGGGCTCGGTCCTCGTAACTGTGTCGGGATGCGCTATGCTGTCCTCACCGTGAAGATGGTTCTTGTCAGTCTCCTGCAGAGTTACACGTTGGAAACATGCAAAGACACTGTGGTAAGAGTAAAGGCCCCGACACACCAACCTGTCGGCCGACGTTCGGCAGTAAAAGGCAGTTGGACTCGCTGCCTCCCCGAGTTGGTCAAAAAAAGTTCCTCGGAACACACCAAAGCGACGCCGACCTGAGCGTATATTCTGCGCATGCACAAGTTGTAATACGTCTCCATAACAGCATGTGGCGCTAATCTGTATTGTTGCCCAAAAGATCTAAACCGAACGCATCATGTGGGTCTGGATGCTCCCGTATTTTACCAAGGGTTAATGTTATAGATGATAATCAGATAATACTTCGAGGACACAGCATGGGCTATTCCACGCTCGTAGTTGTAGCAGTCTGCCGTGAGCTTGCCGGTGGAGAGTAACATTAATTTAGTTAACAGCTAATTCGGCTAACCGCAAGTCATTTCTTTTACGGTCTATAGATTTTACAACCGAAGATAATGGCGGCTTATTTGGAATACAATCTCATATTTTACGAAGATATTTCACCAAAATGTGTTTCTTAAAAAAATTTAGGCAAGAAAGAGGCCATGCAGTTGCTGAATGTGTCTTCATTTTCGATCGACAAAGGTCAGTTTAAAAGATTTTTTTCCCGCTCATCCCGTGTCATCTTTGGGTTAGCACTCCACCAATCAGATTGGTCATTGAGTCCGACTGCCCGCCTTCCGATTCAACATGTCAGGTCATCATTCACGTCACTTCCTGTGGGAATCAGAGGTGGAAAACTCTAGATTTTGCTAACAGTGACGCGTTAATGACAACTTACTTTTGATGTATGCGACACCTGTCGATGTGCTGTTTTGTGTGCTTGCATAAGAAAACGGCAGCAAATCTTTGTCATTGTGGCGTGTTATGTTTTCACACACCTGATGCTCTAGGCCAGTGATTCCCAAAGTGGGGGTCGGGACCCCCAGGGGGGTCGCGAGCCAGAGAGGGGGGGTCGCGAGTTGATTTCGCAAAATAAAATAAAAATTTAAAAACGATTAGAAATAGCATGTTAGCCATGATTTTACACAAGATAAAACTAGTGGCTAAATTTAAAATAAACCAAGCAACTATAAAAAGGGAACAGCTGTTTTGATTTTCTTTCTTTCTTACCGAGTAGCGTTACCAACCCGGCTTTACCTTCACCCCATCGCTGAGCCCACAGTTGTTACTCCAACCGATTAAAACCACACCACGATACCGAATACTGTATGGCCTATGGTAAAAGGGATTTTATTTTTTTGGGCCTAGTGTGTAATGTATAAAAAACTATTTTACATTAAAATATAGAGCTTTTTAACTTGCTGTGCTCCAAACATCCTGCACATCCACCTCATTAGGTGAGATTAGTTCATTAAAGTAATGAGTAAATTACTGTAGAATAATGTCATGGCTGTTGTGTTATTTTGTGTCGTCAATATGCTCATGTTGGATACGCCTGTAGTGCGTGCGCGGTTGCGCGCAATGTTTATAGTGGGGGGGGTCGCGAGTCACTTCACCGTTACTTTTGGGGGTCGCGGGCTGAAAGTTTTGGGAACCCCTGCTCTAGGCAACGACCAACAGTTGGTGGCAGTCATGCAACAAGTTGTTATGCCAGACGGCAAAATAACAGAAGAAGAACACGCATCATGTGAACGCTGGCAGTCGTAAAGACAACGTAATCACGGGGGCAGTCCCTGATATTCCCAGGTGGCATGAATGCACCATTAGTCACTGACCTCGCCAGACTGTCTGACGGCCAGTTATCGGGTTGGTGTGCCAGGGCCTTAACACTCCACACACTCCACACACAGCAACACACACATTCATGTGCATTCAGAGTGCCCTACTTCTCTGCTGTCGTGTTGCTGATTTTATTTTACATTCCTCTCATCAGATTCCGTTGGAGATGGACTGGATGTTTCGGCCCAAACAGCCAATAAAACTCAAGTTTGCTCCCAGACAACAGTAGTCCAGAGAGAGCCTCTCAAAATATACCTTGCCTCTATTATAAGATAATTCCAATCAAACTCAGATATGTTTTAAAATACTGACAAGTTGAGATTTAAAGTTTTGTCAAGTGTTTATACTACTGACACTCATATACTCAGTACTTAACTCAACGCACCTTGATTAGCTGATTTCTCTTGCAATGTTAATGAATCTATCATATTTCATTCACTTCTCTGCTTTTATACATTTTCTTGAATGTTTATTTTTACTATAACTTGATGTTAAAAAGCACATTTGCTTTATCTTTTATGGGAGGCTATTTTTTAATTTTTATTATATACTCTCATCTGTTTGTGTCAGGGTTGTGACCTCAACATTCCATACGTTAAACATTTACTCCACAATTAACTGTAACACAAACTTTAAAGGAATAGTCAAACATTACAATTTTTATTTAACATGTTATCCACCAGCGGCGTATCTTCCAAAGTATTTTCGTGATCTCATAGTCACAGATGTATACCGTCTGCCCGGAACAAAACATTTGCTCATTAGCGATATTTCCACGGACACCATTATATTGGAGAGTTTGAATTCAATAAACTAATTCATCAAAACAACCATGGCACAGAGTAGGAGTCACAGATTGTATACCTTTCTTTAATAATTTTACAACAGGTTACAAATCGGATCCACTCTTCTGAAGGCTTTGTGAAAGTTCACTGTAAAACAGCTGGAGTTTATGGGGTATGAATAACTGAGGTTTCCCAATCTACATTCATAGCTTAACACAAGTGATGCCAATAATTATTTGAAAGGACATTTACAATAACGATTCCACATTTAATGAAATAATGTGGGTTTCATTCCAAAATGACACGTGCAATGATAATCCAATGGCTGTTAAAAAAAGATTGAAGTTACAGATCTCTTTGGCCTCAGTAATGATTTGCGGTACTTTCAATGTTGAGATATGATCATAAAGTAACCATGTTCTCCCCCAGCACTTGGAAGCTGGAAGAAATTAGCGTTTGAGATTTTTTTAATGTGTGAATAGAAAGAAAGGATCTGGAAACGGCAGAAAAATATCTGAAGCTGTGAAGATTCAGGGAAACCCCGTTGCCTGTGTGAAAAACCACAGACAGGTAACAGTACAGATAACAGCCAGCAGAGGGCCCCAACATGAGCAGTGTGTGTGTGTTTTAAAAATAAAGTTGACTTTTTCTTATTCAGACTTACTAAAATGTGTACCATTTAATATTTATGATATTGAATTCTTTTACTCCAAATCCCAAATATGCTAGTTTCGTGAGAAATGTCACAGTCCTTGCTTTAACACTGCGTCTGTCCTGTTTATTTGTTAAAAGACAAAGTCCTGAAAGTAAAATTTTAACCAGTAGTTTTAATCTGCAAAAGTATCTGCCACCAAAATAATGTTACTGAAAATTTAGCTTAAAGGAAAAAAAGTTTACTTGGTTTAGAGAAATACAATATCTTGAAGATGTGGCAATATTTAAAACAAACACACACGCACACAGAGTAATTCGCAACATTTGTTAGGATGGATCAGACTGTGTGTTTGATGTAGGGAAATTTGGCCCAGTTGGCAGCTTAATACTAACCATTTATAATACACACACACACACACACACACACACACACACACACACACACACACACACACACACACCACACAACAACACACACACACACCACCACGTTGTAAACAAAGCCTTTTTATCAAAGAGGAGTATAAAACTGCACTTCCACAGTGCGTTCTTGAAAATCTCCATGGAGTGACTACTGCATTAGAAAAAGCAACAACGCAAACATAAAATGTGGGATAAAAAAGTTAAAAGGATTATATTACAAAGCCTTTTAGAGTCCTGAGTTTATCAAACAAACAAAACAGTCATAAAGGCCAGAGTCCATATATCATAGAAATACAGAATTTAAAAAAAAAAAGGAAAGAAAGTGACAGTTTTCCTGCTTGTAGTCTTCAGACTTTCAGCAAAACAGGTAAATTCTACTTAGAAATGTGTTTTCAATACATCCATTGCTCTTCTTTTAGATGACACACATTATGCAGCATATGTGTTGTTGTTGTTGTTGACAGCATATAAAGAGTTTTTAAATGAGGTGCTCATCACATGGGAAAAACAGCATCTTCGTGTAAACTTTACAAGAAGTTTAGACTTTTATAGATGATTAAGGACTGAAATGTAAGTATAAACGCTTGAAATAAAACTTAAAATGTGTTGCTGCGATGATGCTCCAAATAACACCCATGTGCATCATCCGTAACTGAACACAGATGTGAGGAAAATGACTGTCAGGACGGCAGGCTGATGGCAGGTCAGTTAAAGAGGATTTGAGTAATGGGTCAGTTCCTATTTAAGACACACTCTTCCTCAAATTCCCTTCCTTGGCTTCAACGGCCTGTCGTCTTCAGACGTTTCTGTAGATTACAAACCGCTATGGGCTGACATCATGTCCTTCATGTAAACTTGATTGCCTTGATTTACTGTGGTGAAAATAAAACATTTTTGCTTAATGCTTACAAAGAAACACACTGACAACTGGGAACAGTCCAGTACAACCACAGTCTTCTACTGTTGGCCACTGAAACACTTGTGGGTTAAGTACCTTGCTTAAAGGCACCAAGGCAGTTGCTACTAAGAAATAATTCACTCTCTTTTACTCCGGAATTTAAACCAAGAACCTTCTGATAAAAAGTATTTTCTAATCTATATGTCACTGCCTGCCCTGCAACTTAATTTCTAAAATATTTAGAATTTCTCAAACAATATTACATTATTGGTTAGGAAATAACATTTTTTTGGATGCATTTAAAAATCTGCTTCACTGGGTTTAAGTTTCTCAAATCATGCGTGGTTATCCCGTGATGGGAGGTAGGAAGAGCTGCTACAGATACTCCACAACCGCTGATACAGACTTGACATAAAAAAGGAACAAAGAAAGGGACTTGGGAAGCAAAAATTACCTGGAACTGAACCCATCCAAAGTGTGTTAGAAATGTTCACCCATTTAGTCGCTGGTTCTGGATGCGTATGGTGTTTGAGGAGCGTGAGGCTGATGGTCGTTTTATCTTAAGTCTATCCAGCCTGCTGTGAGAGAAAAATAAAACAAAAGGCTGAGGCCCTGATGCGCACACAGCATGTTGAGGCAAAGTGTATAGCTCCCGAACTCCAGCTGCTGCTTTCAAAATTTTACCAGCCAAATATTTAGGACATCTTATCGACATGTTGGCTGCAGTGTAAACATGTACCAGCCACAGATCAACCAGCGCTTGGCTAGTGATAATTAGCACCATCCACCAACTAGCTGCTGGTTAAAATCTTGATGTGGCTGGTAAACTCTGAAACACGTTGATGGGTAAACAACCGGCGTTACTGTTGGCTGGTAAAATAATGAAAGACTTTGGATGGGATGTTAAAATCCATCAGCCATGTTCAGAGAGATGATCCTGCCTTTGTCAGCAGCAGTTCCTTCCACTGCTCTAGATCACGGTTGAGATTTGGCTGACATTTAGAGCAGGTAGCAGTTCAGTGCCTTGCTCGAAGACAGTCTGACAGGACTTTTCACTGACTCATCAGCTGCTGCAGGTATTCTGTTATCTGACAGTCTCTATAACCAAAGTCCAGCCCGAGTCACCCAGCAGACCGTGCAGCTTCTAACGGCGGGGCTGGTGGCGGGAATGACGAGGCAAGGAGGAAGGGCTGGAGGAGGATGAGGGAGAGCAGGGCGACATGGATGCCAGGGAGGCTGTGGCAGCGGCGTCCTCGGCCTCCTCCAGCTCTCCTCCTCCATGGAGCTCCTGGCTGACGCTGGACTGTAAGGCAGCCGGGGTCAGCCACTCTTTGGGCAGGCAGCTCTGGAGGAATGGCACGCAGGAGCTGAAGTAGGCCAGGCGGTTGACCCAGCGAGGGATTTCCCTGCCACACAGGATCTGAGGAGAGGAGACGGAGAAAAAAGGTTGTTGTAGTTCTTTTAACAGCTATAAACAGCTTCTACTGTTTAATATTATCCTTATTATTCTTATATAGCACTTTTATCATTTACTTATTCACACACAGAGTGTATTCAACAGACTTACTCTGCTAGATGGCACATTAGTATTGCTCTTAAACCAAAGACATGAACATGGATTGCTATGACATGGATAAATACTAATCAAATTTCCCCCTTCATGTGGCTTTAGTCTCTTTCTATGAATTTCAGATGCAATATTCCTGTGGAGGGGAACATATCAGATATAATTTGGTACCGTTTATATGTATAGGTGTATGTATTGTGTATTATGTATGTATGTATTTATTTATTTTGAAACAAGGTAATACAATTACACAAATGTTTACTATTGGAATCCACAAACGAGAGTGTAGTAGCATCAGTGAAAAATAATAAATTAAAGTGATGCATTGTAGAGGAAATCTGTTTCAAATGACAGTTGATTCTTCTGCTAATGAAGTTACAGCTTCAAATGTGACATAATAAACATTAAATTAATATTAAAATGAACATAATGCGTGTTGATAAGCGTGCTTCTCCCTTCCAAAGGTTTTTTTCTTTTTGCTTTGCTCTCTAAACTAAAAGGCTTTTATGATCTATGCATTTTACTCTTCTTTCTGATGCGTTAATGTTTTCTAGGTCAGAAGAACTCTGAGCAGAGATAGAAGAGAAAAGACATTCAGAGTCTTTCCAGGCATAGCTGAGCTAGCTGTGGAATAAATTTGAAACAATAAATGTGTTAACTGAAAAATACATCCTTCCATTCTCATGTGAATGCGTCTAAAATGTCTAAAAATTCCCGGAAACTGTCTTACAGTTCCTCACTTTCTATGCACACAGAAAAAAAATAGCTTATATTTACCTTCATAAAAGTGCTAGTTCCTTTACCGACGGGTTCAGATTTATATATACAGTATATTTAAGTGTCTGACAACATTATGGAAAGGACTTCTAAGGAGGTCAAATTTTCTGTTAAAGATCCAACATTAACTGTAGAATTGTAAAATACACTTCATTCAAAGTCAACAGAAACAAAAAAACTAGGAAAAGCAGTTTTGGGTTGCCTTTCTACTGTTACAACCATCACAACTCTAGTTTTGGTTGAAATAAACACAGCTTACCAATTTACACGTGAAAATATGTTGACTCTATTCTAAAAGTATTGCTTTTTTAAATGGAGTCTGGTAGGTTTACCGCTAGCAACTTCAGAGCTTTTTTTTGTTAAACAGAAAGGTCTTAAAGAGGTTTTTAAAGCTCTATCTCTGAAGGGATCATTTCCATATTGTTGTCAGCCACTTAGAATATTAATCTGAGACTGTCAGTGGGAAAGCAAGCACTTTTGGGAAGGAAAAAAAAAGAGCTGGACAATTCCCCTATTAACCTAATTCCAGGTTGAAAAAAAACTGTAGTCACCCTTTAAAAGACTTGCTCTCATTTTAGTTCTATTTTGCACTCCATCAACTTCTGAGAAAGCTTTAGGAGCTAAATGCCCCAAAATGTTTACCAGGTAGTGTCTAACTTTGTCTGCAGTTTGGTATTCAGCGGCCAATGGCGATGCTAAAGAGAACAAAACAAAACAGTGAAGTTGTGGGCCATAAAACCGAAACAATAAGCTCAAAGACACTAAATCTCTCTGCAGAGCTGAGGACACGTGATAACTCTCTTGGGGTTTGTCACTACATGTGACCCCTTTTGCATTGCAGATGTTTATTTCATGTTAATATGTAAATATGGATCAGAGTAGCTTTAAGAAGGGTACCAGCCTGTGTAGTATCTAAATAATAATATTAATAATGCATTTTATTTATATAGTGCTTTCTACTACACTCAAAGACACTTTACAGACTTTTAAAAAAGAAATCCACATACTAAAACAATCCACACACATTAATCAAACATTAAAAGCAGGTCTAAAAAGGTGAGTTTTGACTTGTGATTTGAACATGGACAGATTGGTGCAGTCGTGGATGTGTTTGGGTATAGAATAGAATGCCTTTATTGTCATTATACACAAGTACACGGTACTTGTGCAACGAGA
>NC_045749.1:5936290-5940023 GCF_008692095.1 Etheostoma spectabile | reverse complement strand
AAAGCAATCCCTTTACAGCGTTGACACAAAAAAATATAAGAATATAAGATAACAATATAAAATATCAAAAATCAAAAATATAAAGTAAAAGATATAAAGTGTAGGTAGTGCAGAGAAAAAAAGAGAGGGGCGGGGGGTGCTGCCGCACAGTCCTGAGTCCGGAGAGCAATTGTATAAATATAAATTAGCTTTGAATACACATTGTGTAAACATAGATAAGTGTTAACAACTAATATTGCACAATGATGAAATTAAATGATTAAGTACTAATATTAAATAAGTAAATATTGCACAGTAATGGAATGGAAAGGTTAATATATAAAATATTGCACTGTAGAGTTCCTGCATATGTTGATGCTATTTAAATGGCATGCAAAATGAAAAACAAACTGAAATCTAAGCCTCTCTGAGTTTAATAAGTGTAATTAATAGCTCAATTCATTACTACGGATTAATGCAATGCATTTTAAGAGCCAAAATGATGTTCTACTTCTTCTATACCACACAACACACACACACACAACCCAAACACACACACACACCACACCACACACACACACACACACACACACACACACACACCACACACACACACACACACACACACACACACACACACACACACAATTACTTACACAATGAGACAGAGCCAAAGTGTTGATTTGTCTTTAAAAATAAAAAATAAAAAAAGTCTAACAGAGTCATGCACATCAAACGTTCTATCTGGAGAATTAATTGTTATGCTTGATCTTTCAAAGCTGCAACAACCATCCATGTGTCAAATCGTGTTTTCCTCGGTCTCTCTTTAAGTCAACCTTCCATATTAATGAGGTTACAGTAAACATGAGAATCAAATCCTGAGGGCAACACTGCTCACCTGTGGAACCAGCTGTGTTTTGGTTTCTCCATATTCTCAAGTATATGTGTTTGTTTGATTTTGTGTGTCATCATATTGACGGGATGTATTGCATGTGTGAATGTCCACATCTTAAGCTATCTTTACATGTTGTATGTACTGTACATCTGTGTATCTGTAGTATCGGTGTATGTTTTGCGTGTGAGTGTTTGCAAGTTGGCTCTGCATGTCTGGGCTTGTATCAGTGTGTCTTAATCCTCATCTCAGTGCTAGATGCTTACTGTAAGACTCCCTGCTCATTAGTCACACCAGGATAAGCTGATTGCACACACACACACACACACACACACACACACACACACACACACACACACACACCACCACACACACACACACACACACACACACACACACACACACACACACACACACAGCTAGTTCAAGTGATTACACTCAGAGCAGGAGAGACAAAATCAAGAAACAGTAGTTTAATTTAGTGAGGTTTTTTTCTGTCCTTCATGTCAGGTAAGATCAGTTAATCAGCCATCTTTGTGTGCACACACACACACCTACCTCTGAAAGTGCTGAGGAGAAGTGGTTGCAGTTCTTGTGCATGAGGTGGTAGGCGTTGCCTTTGTACTCCTTCCCCATCTCCTCCACAATTCGTTCCACATCCTCCTCTGTAAAGTCTGTGCTGCCCAAGACTATGGCTTCTCTGGAGAGACAACGGGTGCAGAGGCAGGTGTTACTAGACACTATTAGTCACTGACAAAACATCAAGAATGACTTTGGGGCATTTTGTTTAAACCACTTTTGTACAATCAATGGGCCTCATCCAAGAACAGCTTAAACACAAAATACAGCTGAGGCTGAAGAGAATATTATTAGTTTTGCAAGATACTTAGTCATTAACCAAAGTATGGGAAAAACAGAAAAAGGTCTGGGTATCTTTAATGTCCTTAGGGTTCATCCTCTTGGGACCATAGATCACTACACCAAATTTAATGATCCATCCAATAGTGGTGGACCTACAGACGTACCTTGCCATCCATAGAATCAAGCTGCTAGCATGGCTAAAAAAGTCAATTTATGTTGGAATGGGATTTACCGGATCTATTTAATAATGTGTCACAACTTCTCAACTCAATTCAACTGGTTTGTCTCTTTAAAGTGTGAAGGAAAGAATATCTTGATAAAATGTTTTGCACTGGGAGAGCGCTTGATTGTCTTTGCATTTGGCAAAGAGACATCTCAGTGGGTGATATGCCACTATTTGTCCCAGATTAACCATACTTATGGTCATGGGGCCTGCTTAAAGACAGCAAGTGTGTATGTGAGGTGCGTGTGCGTGTGTGTGTGTGTGTGTGTGTGTGTGTGTGTGTGTGTGTGTGTGCCAGAGTCTGTCTAAAGCCACAAGGCAGATCAACTAGAGCAGAAGTAACACACAGCAGCACAGTAGCTCTGTGTAGACACACACATAAACAGACCCTGGGCTGATTCCGGGAACCCAAAAATGTATTGAACTGACTGGATTCTCTGTTGTCTCGCTACCACAACATGCCTGAATTTAACTGCAGTAAAAAATAAGACTAAATGACACAACACCGCGCTGGTGTAAAAGGAATATCATACATTTGCAAGCCCTTTAATTCCTGCAGTTATGCTGTTAAAAAATATAATACACATTGAACAATATACTGAAATCTTGTTACAACACCACTCTTCAATCTATAACATCCCCTTAGAGTTGCATCAACACCTGACTACGTGAACAGAACAGTATAAGCTTTAAAAACATATGGTTTATTGCAGTAACATTTCCACTTTAAAAATCACAGCATGCAGTATCACCACTTCTGCTCAATCTTCAATAAATTCAATTAGTCTGAGACAAGTAAGCTTCCATGAAGCATGAGGAATAACTTGTCAAATCATAAAGTATCTATCACATGCTGTACTCTCCATACATGTATTTTTTGTATCTCTTCTGTCCAATAGCAGCAGCAACCAGTAGCCATCATTACAGGAACATACCAGCTCATTGGTGCAAAGCATTTCTATGTTTAATGTCAAGCAGACTGCCTGCACAGTCAGAGTGTATCCAGCAGCTTGTGACTGGGTGAATAGCTTGCTGACTAGATTACTCAGTATGTTGACATATGTTTACTTTTGTGTTGTAGAAGAGAGGACAGGCAGAGCACAGCTCTTCTTCACAGCACCAAAAAGAATTCACAAATAGTCAGATGTTTAGCGATAGAAATATCTAGAAGCTACTTAGTCTTCGTTTCAATTTAGGTCAAACTTTATTCGAGAACTGTGACTTACTGACTGAACTACTTAGTGTGTGACTGTCTCACTGATGAACTGACCAACTGGACTTTGAATAAATCCAGCTAGTGGTTGTATGACTGACAGACGGAGTGACTGGTTACAGGAACAATTAACACACAGACTCACCGTAAACAGACTGACTGGCCCAATATCTGACTAGCTGTCTGACCAGTTGCTGACAGGCTGGATGACTGAATGAGCTGGCGAAAAGCTTAATGCACATTTGGGAAACAGAGAACACATGTATACAGTACCTGTGATTCTGTGCATATAAAAACTAAATATTTCACACTTACTTGAACTTAAAGGTCTCGCCAAGTTCGGTTGCATCTCCTGGTGTAATCTCAAAGATCCCTGAGAACGGGTATGGGTGTCCGCCATAGGCAAATTCTAAACACACACATAAATTTAAAACACACATTTGAGCACCAACAATTCTCATGCAAAGTCTCTCTTTTCCAAATACAACAATTGAAATAAAACAATTAAAAATATTTTTGTAGCCAGACGTGCTTGACCTATGCATTATATTCTGAGTGTATTAAA
>NC_045749.1:5933289-5936280 GCF_008692095.1 Etheostoma spectabile | reverse complement strand
AAAAAAAAAAAGATGTCCTTTCTCAAACACCATCCACAGGAAGTCAACTGACAAATGTGGTGTCATATTTCTGGGTAATCTTACCTCTTCCATAGATCTCAATCCCTGAGTGAAAGACTCCAATGCCCAGAGTGCTGGTAAACTCATTGATCCAGTACTACAGACAGAAACACAGACACTAAATAAGCTTTCTTATTGTCAACACTGCCTGGACTGACAGTTTTAACAGTTTATGTTGCATTTAAATAATATACTAAAGTACGTAGTGTACACAAAATGTACAGTATGTCTCTGAAATGGGTCAACACAAACAGAAACTCCTGTGTATTTATGGCAATTTGGATCGTTCAACAAAACATATCCAAAATATTTCTGGTGTCCACTAATTTCAAGTGTTATCCGATTTTATCTAAATTAGTAGTGGACTATAAAAAAATAATAGTGAACAAGTGATGGTCACTAACCAACAACCACTATAATCTGAAAAGCGTTCAATATTGCTTTTTGACACTAATACGCTACACGGTCAGCCAACATTAATCAGATTAGGTCTGCAACTAATGATCATTTTCATTACGATTAATCTGTTAAAGAAGTTTTCAATTAATCCTTTAGTCTATAAAATGTCAGAAAATAGTGATGTCCATCACAGGGTCCCAGAGATCAAAGTGATGTTGTCAAGTTGCTCATTTTGTCCAAACAGTCAAAAAAGCAAACTTATGTAAAAAAGAGAGCAGCAGCAAATCCTCACATTTGAGACGCTTTAATCAGGAAATATTTAGTATTTAAGTAATTACTCAATTATCAAAATTAATTTTATGAATTTTCTGTTGATCGAGTAATTGTTTCAGCAATAAAGCAGACCACCGCATAAATAAAATTCTTATTTTTCTATTAATATAAGAATTAATCTCAAATGTATGGCGTAACCTTTACTTGGAAACAATATTATTACTGCAATTACACCACAGATGAAAGCTTAAAAGGCAATGAGATCTATGAGACCGATGTTTATACACACAAACAATAAAAGACAGGTCCATATACAAATACAAGAAAGGGCACACAAAATCAATAACTGCAGCAGCAAAGATCTCTGCGACATTTGAGTGTGTCTGTATAAAGTCCTGTGGCTACAAGGTGATTGGTCGGGCTGTTGCTAGGCGGAGTTCATTTGTGTGAAAAAGATCTGTTATCAGAGGATGGAGCAGGGGAAAGTGTCAGGGAGCTTGATTTGACATCTGAGGAAGGATGCCAAATAATAACTCAGTAAATGTATATTGTATTAGTTTATTACAGGTTCCAAAATCAATCACATAAACAATATTCCATATAAAAAGTGTTTGGCTCAGCTGCATTTCTACACATGCTGCGAATAAAAAAATGATCACACCCATGTCCAGTGTTTGACAAACTTCAAAATAACTTGGCAAGGAAGGCAATGATTGATCTTAAAACAACAGCAAAGACTTGATGCTAATATTGAGAACGTGCAGTGGGGCTAAAGCATACAAAATATAGACGTGTTTGTTTCAGTTCATCACACGCTAATCCATGGTAAACAAAGCATCAAAACGTAAAGATCCCATGAAAAAAGAAACTGAAAAAACAGTGCCTCTTGAGCAGTGACCTCACTAGTGGGTTTAAATGAAAAGTCTCATCTTTCTACCCCTTCTAGGAACTCAAACTGCCTTTCTCTACATATTAACAGTCCATTTGTTTACACTTAAGATTGACCGATCAATGATCTGTTTCAAAAGAAAATACATTAAGGAAGATATGATGCCGACAGAGCTTTTAAAAGGGAAGTAAAATCAGTAAAGTCATTAATGGTTACAATTTGCACTAGGGTTTTGCATTATAAGAATGACACACACTTTTGTCAACTGTATTATCTGTATTTCTTTCTTAAGTTTTCAGAACTTAATTGTATATTCATTTCACTAAATGTGAACACAATCCTTTAAATAATTAGCTCGGTTGACACCAGACCCTTCTCATTTGTAACTGAGAGTGGGTCTGGGCAAGCTTCAATTACAGCCGTTTCCAAAGGGGCGTCACCAACGGACACCGCTCAAATGCCTCTGGGCGCAATTGGATAGTCATTCCATCAGTCAGACCAATGACCCGGGTGACGTAGCAGCAACAGCGGCTTCAACAGGTTGTTGTGCTTTGGTGGCCGTCATGTTGAATGTAAACAAAAAGCTGCTCGCTGCGCTGTCGTCATCACGTAAAGCCCACCTCAACGATTATGTTTGGTGCCTCGATTTGGAAAAATTGTAAATAGGCTTGAATGGGCTCTTGGCCAGACTGACTTGCAGAGCTAATCTCAAATTTGCAGGAAGTTCTCATGCTAGTAAATAATTTCTTTCTTTTTGCATAACTGAATCCTGTTGATTGCCTCCAAGCAAAAACAACAAGCATGGCTTAGAGTCAAAGTAGGTAAAGGTAAGTCTGCTGAGTTGACTGCTCAGCTGTCTTTGTTCATTCGTTCAAAAGAAGAAAGAAAAAAGATAATTGTCTGTTCTTGGTTAACTGTATTTCTATTCTGGTAATGTAATGATAAAGTACTGAACACATACCCAGACACAAGTTTATTCAGGATATGTATCCCCCATTCTTATGTCGTTTCGATAAACAAATGCAGTAAACTGGAGACAATAGAAGACTGCTGAGCCGAGGTAGTTTTCTTTCTTGTGCAACATCTCAGCCTAAAGAGTATGTCTGTTTCCTGACCTACATAAGGTTGAAACGTTGCAGAAAAAGCTACTGCAAGAATCAGCGAATTACTTGACTTTTCATGACTGGGAAAAATCCTCTTTCAGATCCACTTTATTGGCCATAAAAAAAATCTTTCCCCCAAGTTTTGTAGAACATTGATCTCAAATCATCTACCACT
The DNA here is from genome assembly GCF_008692095.1 of Etheostoma spectabile. Taxonomy (NCBI): domain Eukaryota; kingdom Metazoa; phylum Chordata; class Actinopteri; order Perciformes; family Percidae; genus Etheostoma; species Etheostoma spectabile. The sequence goes on along the minus strand of NC_045749.1, from coordinate 5,933,381 downwards.
TATCATTTTATGTAAACCAAGCTTGGAGGACTCACAAGATTTGGCCAAGTATGCGTCACAGAGTGTGTGTGTATATATATATATATATATAT
>NC_045749.1:5929879-5933279 GCF_008692095.1 Etheostoma spectabile | reverse complement strand
ATATATATATATATATATATATATATTTTGACAATCCAATTTGCATTTAGATAAATAAAGTTGTTGACAATTCTATGAAGACCAGCATTTCACATCTAACCATGACATTTCTGACATTGCTTTTGGCAGGGTTTTCCCAGCGGAGATAGTTTCTCACATCAGCTGATCTCTTTTTATAAAAGAACTTAACAAAACAGCATTATTTGAATCCTGCTTCCATCAGTTTTGTGGTTGTTTCTCTGAGCCTAGTAATAAAAACCATCTCTGTGTTTACAGCTGGTTATCAAAAACTGAGGAGAAGCCTTGGCTGCTATAGCCTGCTGGCTTAAGAAAGTCTGCTCACAAGTTCAGACAATAAGTGTATCAGCTTTTCCTCACTGCTTCAAGTCTATGCACGGCTTTTGCTAAGAAGCGAGAGCTTTGAGTGGATCCTGTTCAGAAATCTGAAGACAAGAAATCCATAACAGCATTTAAATTGCAAAATAAACCCACAGCTACGTGAGACGCCAAAAGCCACAACTAATTTCATACAAACGACCACCAATAAACATGTATACAAGCTTTCTCTTTCTCTATCTTTAAATTGCTCTGAGTGGAATGTCACTTAGATGACCAAACATGCCATAGCAAAGGCAGCCACAAGATGAGTCTCTGTGTGTGGGTGAAATATTTTAAGTAAACACATTTTCTAGTTTAGTACGCTATTCCCCCACCTCGGTGGTGCAACAAAGACTATTATCTGAGCCCTCTTTAATTCAAAGCTCATTAAAACCTGCCCCGCTACAACATAAGAGTGGGCTGAGTGTGTGTGTAACCATGCACATTTGTCTATGAATGAATTAAAGGGGAGGGAGTGAGGGAAAGAGAGAGATAGATGAAGAGAAACTGGGTTCTGCAGTTAATGTCTGCATACTTAATCATCCCACCATGCTGTAGTGCAGTGCTGTAATATCAATTGTCCATTCAGCATGTGCAGTGCTTCACTGCTTTGAAACTCTGTGGTGGATTGTATGCTGACTGAAACCAAACTGAAAACACAAATTGAAGGAAGGAAACGGTTTCCAGCTCGCAGCCACAAATGGTACACTTTTGCTGTGCTGCAATTAATAGTCTGCTCTGCTCCACCAAATTTGTATTGCCAACTCTGTTCCTAAATTGTTAATCAAAAAAGTTAAAGCTAAAATGACAGATGACTACCTTGATAAGGTGATTTATTTCAGTCATTGATCCCAAAACTAGACTAAAACAGTGGACATGTTATGTCTTTTGTAGTCTTGCTTTGCCCGACCTTCCCCCACCGCAGCGCTGCAAGGAGCGTTTGGCTAGTCCACACTGCTTTCCGGGATGGGAGAAAAACGTGCCGGGGTTCATTGGCATTTCTTTAAACCAATCACAAGCGCTTAGCACCGGGAAAAACTGAGGTGCCTTTGCAAACTAGCCTTGGGAAGGTGGAACTTTTTTTTTTGGTGGAACATGTGTACATTCAAAAGTTGTTTTAGTCACAACAGAAAACTCAAATTGGACAGATAGTCTAGCTAGCTGTCTCAATTTAAGCAGCAGAGATCTGAGAAGCAGTTAACCATAGTCCTCATAAATCGACCAGTTTAAAATTCCAACAAAAAGGAGGAGACATCCGGCTGAAAAGAAAGAAATCCAGCGGAATTTCCAACGGCAACAGAGCAATCCCAGAAGTGGAACGCCGTGGATATAGACTATGTCTGTTAAGGACTATATTAGGGTGGCTGATATAGATATAGTCTTCTACCACAGTATGTATGTTGTTGGATAGTGATATTGCTAAATACACATGCAGTGACCACTTTAATAGGTAAACTTGTACAACATAATGCAATCAACGGCTCTGCCATGAATTCTACCTTTAGTATTATGTTTGGGTTGTAGTGACATTGCTGAAAATGTGTTAATTCAATTGCTGATGGATTTGTATTGGACTGCATTAGATTGTACAGGAGTACCTGATAAAAGTAGCCACTGAGTTTATATTGTCATATAGTAAAAGCTCTAGAAATACAACTGAAAAATTGTTAATACATAACTAAAACCTGAGATTGAATGTTGAGAAATTACTATCATCTTAAAGTATATAAAGTCTTAAACAAACCTTAGCCTATAGTACTAGGGTAAGGGGTAAGAGGTTCTAGCCGACCTGTTTCTGTATGGTGCAAGATATTGACAGACATGCAGGAGATCCAACTATTTTGCTACATGATACTACACTGTCTTGCAGAGGATGCTGTGGTGTCCCAGAAATAGCACCGCTACACTGTTCACTCACCAACTTATTTATCATGCCTTGACCCACGCTACCTTGTAAACTATACCTCACAAAATAATAACTGGATTTATGACTGATGCATGTCTCTAACCAGAGCACCAGTCCCAGCCACAACACAGAACAACAGAACCTGCTCTGCTGAGAAGGCTATCTGACGCTGCTGTTAAACTGACCCACACACACACACACACACACACACCACACACACACACACACACACACACACACACACACACACACACACACACACACACACACACACACACACACACACCACACACACACACACACACACACACACACACACACACACACACACACACACACACACACACAGTAAACTAAGGTGGCGGCTGGCAGGCAGACAGGTGGTGTGCAGATAATGCTGTCTCATTAGAGCAGCATGCTAAAGCACTCAGAGCTGGCCAGGAAATCCACTTAACAGAGATGGGAGCAGGACGGCAGGGAGGACCTAAAAGAGTGGGAACTGCGGTAGAAGAAATGGTGGTGGTGGGGGTCTGTACTTGTGTCTGCACAGATATTCCTGAAAGTCACGTGACAGCATTGATCGTCAAATGCAAAGGGGAAATTTTGTCTTTTTGAGTAAATGTTCTGTGTCTTACTTACACCACAGTGCAAGCAGATTCACATGTTGCCCAAAATGACAGATCCTCTCACCATGCTGACCCTCAGCCCCCAACCAGGCTGCACTTCAGTAAGCACTCGCTGCCACTGTTCATTACAGAGTGTGAACAGCTGAGATGGCGGTGGGGCTCCTGCAGCGTGTGTTGCCACGGTCTTGACCTCTGCCATTATCTCCTCTTTGCTGTTTTCCTACTTCTTCTTCCTCAGCCAATCAGCTAACCAGTCATTCAACCGTTTATTAAGCCAATAAATAAGGACCTGTTCAGACTGTCTGATGACCGAGAATTCTTTCTGTAGTTTAGTGGAAGCACAGTTTAGCGTCATACAGCATGTCGCACTGTGCTAACTCTACTACATAGTAGAGTGGCATCTAAATCTCGGCGAGAAGGTGAATAAGAATTTTTCCCAAATTGTCAAACAGCTCCATTAACCATACTCAAAGAGTCAGATGAGCCAAAA
>NC_045749.1:5922758-5929869 GCF_008692095.1 Etheostoma spectabile | reverse complement strand
GACATTAAGGCATCATCAATCCCTGCTCTTTTGTTTTCTGCAAGTCAGTTAACCAACTAGCCAACAGAGAGTCTACCAGTCAGTCAGTAAGCATGCAGCCAGTCGGTTGCTTATCCTACTCAGTACTCAGGTCAGAACAGCTTAATCAATAGACAGAGGAAGTGTTTAAGGTAGAGGATTGAATGAATGGACCGCAGCCATTGCCTCAATGTGTTCATTGAGCACTCAAACGCCACTGCAAACCAGCCAAAACCTTGTTCCCACAGTAGCAGACGCAAAAATGCACAACACCAAAAATAGATATGGGTGTGAGTCGGTTTGCATGCACCAGCAAAAAACTACAAACCACAAAGTTCTAATAAGTACAATGTGCATTCTCCCAAATACTCTTTACACACTCAAAATCTTTACCTCAGTATACTAGATGACAACGGAAGCCTCAACAAATCAATGAAAACACCAGAGTGCCCATGACTGTAAATTCAAGTTACACATGTGTTTGTTAGAGCAGCTTTTGTAAGCCCTTGCTTGTGAAAGAGTGCAAAGCGCAAGGCCCCTGCAGCCATTTACATGGATGGACATCAGACAGAGATAAAACCTCTTCAGTTGTTTACAGAGAAGAAACTAATGTAGACTGCAAGTCAAGTGGAAAACTCGGGTAAGTGAAAGAAAGGGGGTGGAGGGGAGAAAGAGATGGGAGGGAGGAAAGAAAAGGAGTAGAGAGGAGACAAGGGGATGACAGAATGTGAAAAGGAAAGGTAGGAAAGAAAGGGATGAAGGAAAGAAGAGTGTGAATCAATGGAGGAAGGAAAGAGAAATGAGTGGAACATATACAGTAATTATGGGGATAAATATGAGCAGGAATTGTACTTATGCTATCAAAGCCAAGTTTGAAATTTCACACACCGTTATGCTACTATAGATCATGTGCACTTTACTAATGTATACAACAAGGAAATATGTTGGTAAAGAGTCAATGTCCGTGTAATGAATGTAGCTCTCAATGTAATCCATTTAAACAACCTTCAACCTTCTGACCTGAGGCATGTGATGATATGTACCATCAGCTGGAAGGGAACACAACAGCAATAAATCAGATTAAAAAAAAAGAGGATCTTTGTTGAGTCAGGAATGAAATGATCTCCACGATATTTCTTGATATCTTGTAGACTTTTACAAGGCATGGAGGGGGGGAAGCCATTGAGATAACTTTTTTCATTCCCTAACCCCAATATGGCAAAAAAACACTCCCTTTACTTGTTAATCTATCCACCACAGGGAATCCATATCAATCAATGATTCATCAACAGATCAGCCGATTTTCACTCCCCCTCCGTACTGCTTCAATCCTTCAAGGTGACTACATAGTGACTCAAATTTAACCTCTGGCTCATTCTCTAACTGTTACAAAGAGACTGCTATGAGTTTCAAGTTATTTTTCAAAACTTTTTTAGAACGGCTTAACCTGGTGGCCCGATTCGAAAACACTTTGTTTACAGATTCCTTCTACTGTACTGTATGTGGTGAAGTAATTCCTAAAGGTTAAATTGTATTACAATAAGCAGTCTGTTGTTGTGGATGTATGTCGAATTGAAGAGTGGTTCATCATATTTATTTGAAAAAAAAACATCTCCAGTCTTTGATTTTCATCTTTAGCTGTTGATAACTAACGCTGCATTCAAACGTATTTTTTATATTTTATATATATAATGGAGTTGGGCGTTACGTCCTGGCATTGTCGAGAAAACAATACACGATTGACCCAGTAACGTCACTTGGATAAAGTATAGCAAAGAAGAAATACAACATCCATCTTTCTTGTTCTCTTAACCACTTACCATATCATAAACGTTCAGGATGATCGGCTCGTTTGCCATCACTGGCATCAGGCTTTTGTCCCCCTACGTCCCTTCTTCTCTGCGGGTCTTCCTCCTCTGCACACCCCTCACGTTAGCCCTTCCTTCGGAGCGGGCTCCAAACTCTCGGACCTCCAAAAATATACCTCACTCGTCCCCTTATTCCTGGCACTTTCACGACAGATGATCAGCTTGATAATTCAATTTCACAACACGGTGTTGAAAGGTTTTATTTCCGAGGATATTTTTACCGTCCAACATCTGACTGGCTTTGTCCAAATCCTCCCCGTTACGGAGAAGCAGCGGCGGTCGAAACGAACTGCTTTGCTACAACGTTCCCCGTTCGGCTACCGTTACCGAGGTCGAAGTGAAAAAGTAGACTTTACGGAGGGAGGGTTGTCTTCTAGGAGGCGTGTTGGCACAGAAAAAATGCAAATTCATTTTCCCAAAAGATTTATTCAGCCAAAATGACCCAATGCTGAGGTATCAAAGACAGAATTTCTCAGGGAGAATGAATTGCTACTCCCCTATTAGCTAGCTAACGGTTGCGCTGGAGCTGGCTGACAGGATGCGACTGCTGGAAGAAAAATTGGACGACAAGACGAGAGTGGGCGAGCGAGGCGAGCAGAGCGGTACGATGAATCCACACTCATTTAATCATCCTTGGTGCTCTGAGCATTGTGGGTGACGTAGTTAAATTAAAAACAGCCCCCTTTAATGATCTTGAACTAAACCAAAAAGAAGAAACTACACGTTGTAGCCAAAAGTATGTGGACAGACGTTAGCGTACATTTGCACTGGGATTGTTGGGACAGGTTCCTTAATTGCATTAAGGGAAATTTGAGTCATTTATTATAGCAAAACTGCCAAATCATTCTGTGGTTTCAGCTTTTCACATGTGAATACTTGCTGGTGTTGTTAGTTTAACAGTTAACTAGTGTGCTGCTGCTGGGGAAACAACCAATTTGAATTCAGTCAGTTTGGGCTTTGGGAAGCTATTTTTTTTTTTCTTCTTAGGTTTCCTGATATTTTAAAGACACACAAATGTATCTATTATTCACAAAAATAATCCACAGATTACTCTATCACAAAAATAATCATCAGTTTCAGCCATATATGACAATTTGGACATTAGCATGGTTTCAACTTTCCCCTTTTCTTATTTTAACATGACAGAATCAGAAGCACAAAACTGAATTTATAAAGATATGGTTTTTCCAGTTTAGTTTGAACGAACCTAACTGGCTTGCACAGAGCCCTGAAGTCAACCCCATCCAACACCTTGGGGATGACATGGAATGCTGACTGCAAATCAGGCCTTATCACTCAACATCAGTGCCCAACCTCAGTTTGAGTGTCCATATTATGCAACATTTGCAAAATCTGACGATATTTAATAAAGGCTCAATAGCATTAAATTTGTCTGCATCACATGCTGCTGAATAATTGTAAACAGAAACAGAAAATCAGGTGTTGGTGGGAATTATCAACTAATGAGACACTATTACAGATCATGTGTTATGATCACTCCATAGTTGGGTCATTTTATTAACCACTTTTATGTTTGTGCTGACACTGCTGTCACTGTCCAACACTGGACATGCGTACAGAAATTAAAGTGGTTATACTTGTTTTGTTTGTCAGAAGCATTAAGATTTGGTCACCCTTTTAATCCATCATGGTCCTTTATATCAGTTTTTCTTGCAGGATTTGAAGCGGCGTAGGAATTACCAATGCTAGAGTGTTTAGCATGCTTTGCTAAAACATGTAGCAAGAAGTTTCCATTCGATCACAATCCATATTTGTCAGATCCAAATTCATCAGATCCAAATTTATCAGCTGTCCTGGTTGTTTTCTCCCAGCAGTTCTGCAAGCATCTCCTGGTTTGAGAATTCCTGTAGCGCGGAGTTCATCTCGTCAAGCAGATCCTCTCCCAACAGGAAGCTCTTAATGTCGTGCACTGTCATGCCGATACGGTGGTCCGTTATACGGTCCTGGGCAAAGTTGTAGGTTCGAATCTTTTCTGATCTGCCTTTGGTGCCGATCTGGAGGTGAAAGATGAGGGTGAAGAAGAAAATGGCTCAAGTGTCCAGGGGGCCAGGGGTTGATTTAAGATTTAAAATATGTAAGACATTATTTAGTTTACATTTTGAATTGTATATTCTATCTTAATTTTGCATTCTTTTGGTCTTGCTGCCTTCATTTTGCACCTTTTATTCCTTCTACTTCTTTTTAGCAAACTGCATAGGCTTCAAAATTACTTTCAAATATGTGGTGCTTTTAGTGATTTATTCATTCATTTTTTGGAGGTAATAACATGTTATTTAAGTAACGGTAACGTAATAAAATTCAATGTCCTAGATGTTTCACAAATAAACGTTATTCATATTTTGAAAAGAAACCATCACTTTCCTCACATGCATTTTATATAATACTTTAATGTCTCCACCTGTAGATCACATTATACTGTACAGATCTTACTGTGTCTTACCTGTATTTTACGCTGGTTGTAGCGTTTGCTAGTCTCCTCCTCTAGCTTCATGCTGTACAGTTTTGCTCTCAGAGCCTTCATGGCTTTCTCCTTGTTCTTTATCTGTGACCGTTCCTGCTGGCACTCTGCAACCACGCCTAACAAACACACACAAGTATTAAAGTACTATTCTTATGTGGGTAAGTTATACTCATTTCATACCAACTCTTCAGAGAACCCATGCAACACTTAAACTATCTTTGATTGTTAAACATATAACATAGAACCTCATGTGAAGAAACTAAAATATTGCAACTCCTTATAACACCTCTGAAACGTTTTGTTTAGCTGAAAGTGAACTGACTTGGCTTCAGGCTAGGCCTGGGACATATATTGATTTTGATATATGAGGCTACATATTGTCTTAAACTTTGGATATCATACTATCGGAATGTGACAGAAGTGTCGTCTTTTTCTGTTTTTAAAGGGTACATTACAGGAAAGTAATGCCATTTTCAGAACTTACAAGAGTGTTCTAGCTGTTGTATTATTTGCCTTTACTCACCTAATCATTATATCCACATTATAAAAACTGTCAATGTTTTATGAAAGCACCAATAGTCAACCCTACAATGTCACCGCAATATTGATATTAAGGTATTTGGTCAAAAATACAGATTCAGGCCACATCAAGCAACTCTGACATGGCTTCGGTCTGTATCTATTTCCTACATTGATAAAAACAAAAATGCTGTTTGAAACCTTAACATTCAGGAAATGACATGGGAAGAGAAAGAAGTAGCCTTTTCACTTACGGAGAAATTTAAAACAAGAAATCTAAATTACAAATGGCTTGGCCTTGGCTCTTTGTTGTGTTAAATTGCACCTTTCCACACTCTATCATGTTATTTTATTAACAGTACTGTGGTGCACAGTGTCGATATATCACTTAAGGATCATAAATACAATCTGTCAAGCTTTATAAGCTTAACGTAAAGTAGAAATGAAGCCAACAAAGGCTAAACATGTTTTTCCACTTGGGGATGGGCTAAGGATCTGTTCTTGTCCCACTGTGTAATAAGCTAAACTGCAACGTATGTTCTATCTATTATAACGCAAGGGGCTTTTTTTACCTGTAGGCAGATGGACTATTCTGACTGCACTGTCTGTGGTGTTGACATGTTGGCCTCCAGCTCCACTCGCTCTCTTAGTTTCTATCCTCAGGTCCTTTGGGTTTATAGTGAAAGAGATCTGACAAGAAAACACAAACATCCGTAGTTTACTTACAGGACATCTAAATTAACAGTATATGTGCAGAAGAACAAACCTACTCCTATACATCCTACCTGCATGGTAAATGCAGTGTTAAAATAAAGAATAGAGGCCAAAACAAGCACCATTATTTGAACAAAAGAATTTTTTTTTCAGTTGGATTTCACGATGCTCACAATAGATCGATTTATCAATAAATGCCAAAATTACAACAACCAATGAAACCTCACATAGTTTAGTGCTTTCACACAAAGTAATATTCACTGTGGGATATGGGATATGTATATGCCATTAGTGCGCAATTCAGAAAAGAATTCCATCCAACATCTCATTTCAACAGGGAATGTCATATTAACGAAACAAGATACTCTCCAAATGTTTTTCTGTTTTTGTTTTACTTAATCTGTAATGATTCCTGTAGGAAAGCTGGGTTTTTAAAACTGGATTGCCATCCATCCATCATGTAAAGCTGTACCTCCGTGGGTTGGGGCAGTACAGCCACCGTCATGGTGCTGGTGTGCATTCTGCTCTGTTTTTCAGTCCTGGGAACCCGCTGAACTCGATGGACTCCAGACTCAAACTTCATCCTCTTGTAGCTCTGAGGGCCGCTGATGCTGGCCGAGGCGTGACGTAGTCCACCTGGTCATAGGTTAGCAATAAGTACCTACTAAAATGTTACTGGTGACTGGTAGCAATTACATGTAGTTATTTTAAATGTTTATTTAAGTGTATACATTTCCAGCCTCCTTAAAAAATACATGTGACACTTCTACTGCTGTCTCTTTTTCACACAGGGTATACCTCACTGGCCAATCCAAGTCTGTGGCACAGGATTACTTACTTATTACTTTCAGTCACTAGATAAAACACTAAAATGTGTGTTTGTCCACTATGATTCACCATCTGTCTTAATCACACTCCAACCCAGTTAAGGTGTTTACATACATAAATAGTATTGTCTTTAAAAAGACACAAATTGAGCCAGTTTCTGTTTCTTTTACTAAGCCTTTAAGATAGCAACAACTGAGATGTCGCCACCTCGATATTACTGAGGAGACAACTGAAATGTGTTGGAAACCTGTTTGGTATGTTCCGGGTAAACTGAGCCCTTAACGTGGCTATAATTACAAGTGTCTTTGTCCGCTGACCTATTTCGCTGGTCATGTGCTCCAGGATGTCGAAGGACCAGCCGTGGTGCTGAGCGTAGCCCTGGTACATGTCAAACACCTTCAGAGGAGACAAGTCAGCATTTAAATACAAAGAAAAAATTTAGTTTTTTTGTGTTGCTTCATTATGAGCACTCTCTCTTCTTCACATCTTGAATCCCTCTTTATCTAATGGTCTGTGTTGTCCTGATGTAAAATCATATGGTGTTATTGAAGCAGAGGCATTCCCAAGAAAACATTCCTTTCTGTGTGTTGCAATTACCAATTTACATGGGTACCAATGTGTCTAACTTATTATGAAATGTATTGATTTATTTATTGTTCTCTCTCTAAATAAATATGCATTA
>NC_045749.1:5904535-5922748 GCF_008692095.1 Etheostoma spectabile | reverse complement strand
TTCTTTTTCAGGTATTATTTTTAAAAAGTCCATAATCTTAACAAGAACTGTTTAAAATGACAAATACTATAAGGAAGTACTCCCAGACCTCATCAGTAAACAGCATGGCTTCCTGACCCCCAACACCTGCTGTAACTTCCAGGACAAGGTCACTCAGATCTGCCTCCTCTTCAGGGATCAACAGATCCAGGATCTGACAGGTGAAGTAGGTTGATTTAACAAAACAAAAAAAACAATATAGATGCAATGTGTCAATAACTGAATATCTGAAGAACAGCCAGTCCAGGGACAAAAAACAGCAAATGGAAAGACCTGGAGTTTGCTCATTGGTTTAACATTAGCTCTGGTAAATTTCCTATTACCATAATAATCCTTCTTTTGCGTTCTGCTACTTATGCTCCAGCAGCTTGTGGCAAAATTTAAATGTCACAATTCTACCTTTTGTCTAAGATGTTGAATATCTTGCAAACATCCTTCACTTTCAAGCTCAGCCAGTTCTCGCAGGGCTGGGTCTTCATCTTTGAGGGAAATCATAAAACATACAGTGATCTAGGGTTGTATGATATGACAATAATACACAGACAATATCAATGTTTATACAGTGGTATCCATCACTTTGATTTCTCTGATGGTGCTGGACTGCTCTATGACAAAATTTGATTTTTACATTGATGTGAAGTACTTTGATTTGTCAGGTATTTAAATCATTGGATGAGCCTGAAACAGTTTTTACCACTGTGGTTGATCCATTAACAGTTTCAATTGCAATATATTTTCCTGAAAAACTGACTGTGCCACTACTGTATACATCACTATGTATCAATACAGAGTGATGGAAATTGTATCCACAATTGCCTCCCCTTACAGTAACATCAGTGTTTGAATCCTGTCTACTTTTATTAAAACAATTTATTGTCCTTGTGTGGCAGCAGCAGAGCAATCTCACCTTTCAAGAGTGTCTCTGTCTCAGCCATCTCTTTTTGTTTGGTGTCCAGCTCTCTGATGCACTGGATAAGAGGAGCAAGCAGGGACACTTTGGTCCTCTTGACCCTCAGATCGTCCTCACTGTACTGCTCCTCTTTCACACTGCTGTTGACTGCTCTCAAACATTCACTGTACTCTGTCTCCATCTTCTTCAGGTATTCCTCCAGAGACCTCTTGGCAAAAAGCTCATCCACAGAGAGTAACTTGGCCACCATCAAAGGTGTACCAGTGTAAAGACTTCTTATGGTTCTTCCACAGTAGTTATTGGCGTGTTTATGTGAGCTGACAGTTTGCCTGATGAAATTTGGTGATTTTTGCAAAGGTATCCACAGACTAAAGACACACTCATTTCCTTTCGAAATGAGGTTTACGGCTCTTCTGTAAGCCATTTTGTTAGCAAATTTGTTTGGAAAATTTACTGTGTAGCAGAATAAACATATCCCGATAAGACTTGGCTTTGGCACATGTTCCTTAAGTTCGGAAGAAACAGTCGGCCAAAATCCATTCAAAAATGTTATGATTTTATATATTTTTATTTCTAACAAAGATTTTGCAACTGTAATTGCTATATTAGGATATATTATGTATCCGACAAATGCATTCTTTAATTCGGCAATCCGGCATGTATGTATTACGACAAGTGGTGCTTTATTTTGATAAAGTTTAAAAAGAAATGTTTTGCAGGTTTAGCTAGCTACATCACCAAGCACAATCAGTTTTGTGCGATATTTCTGTTGAAGACGACAACAACAACCTAACCGGATTTTTTTTAAAATGTGGAATCACAAAATCCTAATTGCTATTAGGGCTGGATTTCAGCCCACTAATTCCAAAGAGAACATTTGAGAAAATAAACAACTCACTGGGTGTTTCTAGCTAGCTAGACATGAATATGTGATCTTGAAATCAAAAAACTAACGAGCAAATGCCTCCGTTAGATATATCCTGTTATCGAAAAAATCGCTGTAGCAATAACTAAACCTCTCCCAGTCATACATTGTCTAAAGACGGTCTAGCAACCAATTATTAATGCTTGTTATACAAATTTTGTTCCTTTACCACCTTGTTGAAGGGCGCAGACATTTTGAAAGTGACACGCATGCGCAGTAGAAGGAAATTCCGGTCATGCATCTTTTTACTCACTGATCTGATCTGATTCCGGTAGCGTAGACGCTGCTAAACATGAGCGTATAACTGCCCTCCAGAGGTTAAGGTTTGAACTACATTCTCACAGTCTTGTGTCATGCAGGAACAAGACATTGGTATGCAAATCTGTTAAATTGTCGGTGCTCCCTCCCCACATCTACATACACAACTTCACACTTTCTCTGTCTCTGCCTGTTTCATTGGCTTCAAATAGATTTCTAATTTCCCTATTTCACTGTTTTGCAAAAAAAGACTTAACAAAATTTGGTTATGTTTTGGGTGAGAATTCTGCCATTTTGTATGTCGTCTTTGCCTGTCATGCACAATATATACCATGAAGTGAAATGTTAAAAGTGAAACAAAAAATGTGTCCAAACTAGCACTTAGGCTACTGCAACTTCCCCCCTGTCTGGTTTCAGTGAAAGAACCACTTCACACATTCCAGGAGGGGGTGGGAACTGAACTGTCCTGTGAAGACCAGTCTCTTAGGACTTTTTTTCTCAAAGGATTCCTGACAGAAGTTAGAAGTGGACAGCTAAAGACCTTATAAAAACTCGTTATCTATAAAGCCGGGGCGAGCTGCGCAGATTCCAATTTTGTTATTGATAATTGTTGATAATGTTTAGGATAAAGAAAAATAAAAACGAATAGTGAATGTGCACTATTTAAAACTAAAACTGTATCAGATATATACACCTAGACTAGGACTATCTAAATGTTGCTTTGTATTTAACACGTAAACCATGAACTCCTACAGCAACATTAAGCTATAGAAATATGATCTTGATTTTTGAATGTCCACCGTTCACTTTCTATTCAATAGCCCTGCTTGTATTGTTGAGAGCCATTTAATAAGAACATTTAATTCGTATGAGGTTAACTAGTTTCGGAAACATCAGTAATGTAGATATGACACAGTTCATGTAGGTTTTATCGGTTTTATCCATAGACATATAGTCTATTTATCCTTATCATTCGTGTTTCACGTCGGGTGGGAAATACCAGTGGGACCACGTTGACTGCGCGCTGACATCACAAACTTGTTGAAATCTCAGCTCCCATTGGTTGATGGTTTAAAAGGGCAAAACCCCACTTCGTTGTGATTGGTTTGCGCCTTTTGCGCACGGATTTCAAATAGATGCAGCAACTGGCGGATTCTCAGTTGTAGAGTGTTTAACTTGGGTGCAGCGGGTGTCAGTCGAAAGTTAGCTCAGCGGCTAAAAGGAGGGAAGCAATAGTCCGTTTTGGATAACGCTATTACCAACCGTCAGGTAAGAGGCTTTACCTAATATCTTCCATTCTTTGAACTGCTAATATTAATATACAAGTTTTACGATGTTCTCAATGTTAGTCTGCTTCTTATTTACAAGCTACCGTTACTTCCCATACATCCCACAGTGCGCGCGTAAATGCAGTTCAGTAACGTTAAAGTTTGTTTTTTAACACTGAAACATCATCTATTAATGTGTAACAGATCATAACGACTGAGGGATTTAATGGAAGGACCCACTTATTATGCATTTCTATTCTGCAAACCGAAGTCTGAGTATGTTCACGTCACTGCTACGTTTCCGCCAAATCTAGCTAGCTAGCTACATCGCGCCAAAAACAATTATTTGAGAAAAGGGTTGGCAGAATAGGTTCCAACTACATTACAAGATTCTATGTAAACAGTTGAATAGCATTATAGTTGTGTGTCATTTTCTCTTCATGTCAGGAAAAAACGTACTTGCTAGTTTACTACGATTAGCGGTAGTTAGCTAAGATGGCTTGCATGAGAGAAGCCATGTTGCTTGACAGTCATTCAATAATTACCTAACATAATCAACTTATTTGTCTCCTTCATCCAGAAATATACATACTGCATAGTGTATATGTTCCACTGTAAGAAAGCTATCATGAAATGCCCTCGCTACGAGGCTACCATGGTCAACAAAATGGAGAAAAGCTCTGCTGCCGTAGAATCCAAGGTGCTTAACCTCAAAGCTTCCCCAGTGAAAGAGCCCATCCCCATCAAACCTCAGTGTCCACCTGCAGGAGTGACAACAGTGTTGTTATCGCTAAACAACACCACTAGAGCAGTCCACAACAAGGAAAACAGCACCAGCAGGGAGCAAGACCGGATTCTGGATGAAGGGTTTGAGGACAGCGGCTATCTGTCTCTGCACAATAGTCACATTGATGATCATCATGGGGATACAGAGGATGAACACAGCCAGGGAAAACCTACAGTAACCCAGCCTTTTGCTACTGCTACACTCCAAGAAAAGACAATATCACCAAATAATTCTCCCTCCAAATGTAAAGGGAGGACAGACTCTAACCCTCTAGCGTCTCTGGTGACAGCTTCCACTCCTGTGGATTGTCATAAGAGGACAGCAGCATACTCCCTGTCATCCACCCCATCAGACCATCACAACGACCCCAACCTGCCTATACTGAACTTCCAGCGGGCCGTGTGTGTCGAGCTTGCCAAGAGCTATAAGAAGAATAAAAGGTAGGATTACATTCTCAAGAAATGCTTTACTCAATCCTTGAACACATATACAGACAATCAGGTATTTAGAGGTGGGGATACAATCACAATGCCTTTCTGTAGGATATCTTACAATTCATAATTTTAAAAGAGAATTGTTTTTTTTTTTAGTTTGTTTTCTATCATTATCCTATATTAATTGAAGCCATATCAAGGGTTAGTTCTGTAAACATAATCATAAACATCCACTGTTCCCTTTTTGTAAAATGTTAACAAATCCTACCAGACTTAAAACTGGCACACATGCTTAAGAGAAATGTTGGGCTCTCATTTTGCTGGGTAACTCTTAGGGCAATGTAGCCCGGCCTAGTAAATAAGTGAATCATAAGTGCGTTCCTGTGTCTCAGGTATGACTGGAGCATCATCTCAAAGGTAGCCGAGGATCATCTTTTGGACCGGGTGATCGGAGGCCAGATGGGCCGGGAGTACGTTGACATATTTTCATGTCTTTTGTCCAGAAACATGAGAAGCATCCTGACCAACATCCTGGCCCTTCTGGGAGACATGGACCTCATTAGGTAAATTTACAAATGCTTCACTATGTGGAGAGGGTTTTTACTCACAAGGGATGGCCAATGTGCAATTTCAAGGGTGTGTAAGGTGGTAAATTGTTTCAGTCTGCTTAAAACACAATTTGCAACTGCTGTAAACAAATAAACCAGTTAGTGACATCTTGTTGATTTAAATTTTTAAGGAAGTAAAAGTTTAGAGAAATGTAATGATACTTGTCAGGAATTCTACTTTCTCTTAATAGTTACCCTTTTTTTTTTTGTATAATCACAAGTTCACGTTTGCTCGCCTCACAGCTGTAGGAAAGTGAGTAAGACATGGAGGAGGATCATCTGCGAGGATACAGCAGCTCTGAGCAGGTGTCAAAGAGCCGAGCAGGCACTCAGGGTGAGGAAACGCACACAAATCCACACAGTGCACTCACTAAAGAAACATAAGCTGAGTTAGTTGTACAAGTCACAGCATATTATGTACAAGATTTGCAGGCATATTTGGTTAAAAAGCTTTGAAGTACTAAATGTGTGTCTGAATCATACTCCATGTGTTCTTTCATGTTTTAATATGTAACCTATTTTCTATTTATTTTTTTATTTTCAAGGACTCAAAGAGCTCTTTGAGACAAAGGAGTTGTAGTATGACAAGGGATGTAGCTGTGTCCAGGGTGGTGCTGTCCTGCATGCAGACCCTGGCCTCATCAGGTACTCCATCTTCTTCATCCTCATCCACCCCGAGCTCCAGGGTTAACAGAACAAATACCAACTCTCAGAAGCACCAAAATGCCAGCAACCAATGTACACGGTTCAATGAATACATGCAGGTGAGCAATTGTGTATAAATGATTATTTTCATTATTGATTATTTCCCTAATTAACCCATTGGTCTTTAATGAATCAGAAAACACAGACTGCCCATCAAAATTCCTAAAACCCTAGGTGATGTCAACAACTGTCTTGTTCTTAGTCACCAAGGATATTCAATTCAGAAAACGCTACAAATTCTCACATTTGAGAACCATCAAATGTTTAGCTTTTTTAGTTGAACAATGACTAACAAGTAAATTATAGTTGCTAACTGCTCTAATATATAGGTCTACTACAAACGCTGCAAATTTTGGCCCCAGTTTTAACAAACCTGCACGTTTTGCCCTTCTGTCCAGGCCGCCAGCAGGCTGAAGCAGCACGAGTCTCTGCGTCCCTGCAAGCGCTGCGGCTCACCAGCAACACATTCGCCAGAGGTTCAGAGAGCCACGTGCACGCGCCCCAGCTGTCGCTTCGACTTCTGCACCCACTGCCAGGAGGCCTTCCACGACTCAACTCCCTGCAGAGTGGTGCAGCCCCGACCCTACTTCACCACCCCTAAAACCACCCCGATCCTTCCAGGCAGCGCTCGCAGCAAGAGGAACGTGAGGCGCCTGTGATGAAGCTTTACTGAGTTTTTATTCACGGTATGTTTTAACTGGGCTGGTCATGTTTCTCTTGACTGATGGCTGCAAGCTCGGACAGCGAGGAACGTTTTAACACGAGCTCAGCCTGGAATGGCTTGGCCTGGAATGGCTTGGCCTGGAATGGCTTCTGTATGTGCACTGTGGCAATCCAAGTTACTGAAGCACTTGTGGTAACACTGCTGGGACAATCAACCAGAAAGTGTCATCTTGCTAAAACTGTTGTCGTCTGTAAGCGACCAACACATCTGATGCCAAAAAAAGAAAAGAAATGCAGACTGATATGCTGTAAGTTGTACAATTTTATTATGTTTTAAAATGAAATGGATGTAAATATATTGTATTGTCACTTTTTAAATAGATTTGTATGTTTTTAAATAAATGTTGGTCCTAATGTTCATATTTACCGTATTTTCTGAAAAATAGACGTTTCATAAAACTTCTCTTGTGTTTTTGTGGTTCTTTGACATGACATTTATGCCGGAGCTGACTGCAGGCTCAATTTCAGTTTCACCAGTAAAATGAGAGAGAACAAATTGGACACTTTAGTTAGCACATTAAGATATGAGTCTTATTTTACCATATGAAGTGATAAATTATTTGCGACTGCAGTTTAGAAATTATACTTAAGACGTTATGCCAATTTCATACATCTGAGGAAAAACAACAGCCGGATACGTGCTTTTGTTATTTTGCAAAACAGAGAAAGTAACAATGTATGACCTTTTGTAAAATACATATTTTCCCTTATAAGTATATTGTCTTCATTTTAAGAATTATAACATGCAGATTAAAGTGCGTACTGTTTGGACTATCTGATATCACACTTTAAAGTCAATATGAAATGATAGATTTTGTAGCCTAAAGCACTCCAACATCAAGTAGTCACTTATTCGTCCTTTAATGAAGGGATTTATTCTTTTGCATATTTTATGGTTTAGATCTTATTGAACCACTTAAATGAAAACAAAGTTAATTTCCACTTCAACCATCTGTATGCATTTGCAATTTTTCTCTGACTGGTTGCACTTCTGCCAATTATTTGAATATAGAACATGCATTCACTTAACTTTGATTTCTGTTTTTCTTTTCACACTATATAATGTGGTTTGCAAAACACTTAACACAGTGCAGACACTTTAAGTTAGTTTTCAGATAAGAGTCATTTACTCTACTTGCAACATTTATAATTTTCCTAATGGAGGAAAAATGTGTTTCTACTGTGTGAGAATATGCAGAGGTAAAACGTATCTTTTCTCAGGAATCAGTATGAAGTCACTTGTAAAGGGACAAACAGTGGATTAGTCAATTGCCAAAATATGAGCAAAGGGAGTATTACAGCAGCTGTGATGTCATTGTGTGTAGGAACGAGAATTGTCCAACATATTGGACAGAGGGAGGCTCCATCAGACTGCAGTGGAGGGATGACGTAGGATTTGATTCACTGTGTTTTACTGTCTTGGATGAGGGGTTATCTGTGAATTTTCTTTTAAGATAAAAGTCTGTGATTTTGATTATTGTATGAAGAGAACACAACATGTTTTGGAGCTTACAACATGTGTTGTTTTAAAAAATGGGAACACATATGCGCTCTGTGTGTCACCCACCTATTTACTACTGTTAAGACAAGGTTTGTTTCTGAAACTATTGAAGGAAAACCGTAAGATAAGGTCATGTCTTGATTTTCTTCAGCAGAGGGCAGCATTGTTTCCTCCTCATCTCTTGATTAACCTGTACTGTGACTCATCACCATTTCTTTATATACAATAAATAAGCTAAATGTATGGTTTTCACTGCTGCATATTACAATACAACAGTCATTTTATATGACAGCCACAGACTGCAGCCACTAATATTATTGAAGAGATCAGACCATAGAGACAATAGAAACAATTTCCCTTTTATTAATTTGTCAAATAAAAGGATGAATTAACAAATCTAATAATACATTGGAACAGTTACTTGAAACAAGGACACATTTCCGTTCTCTTTTCTTTCTATTCTAGTTATTAGTTGCACTGACTGATTCAGTTTGAGTGATTCAAATGTTGCTTCACATTCAAATGCAGATAACTAAATATCACTAGCAGTTTATTTCAGAATCAGAAAAAGCTTTATTGCCAAGTATTTTTTTTTTACACATACAAGGAATTATTTTTGGTGTTGTAGGTACATGTCACACATTCCCTAAATATAAAATGAAGTATTAGAATATGAACAATATAAGTATAAATAAATAAATACATATATATTATTGGGATATACTGTTGGAAACACTAAAGAAATGTGATATATGTCATATATAATATACATTTGACATAAATCACCATTATATAGTCATATATAATGGTGATATCTAAAGATTAAAATATAGACCCTATTCAAAAGAGAAAAATGAATAGGCGTATGAATAGGCTGTATTTGGGTCTTTTTCAAAACTTTCCCCTAATGGGCTTTTTTTCCCCCTTAATCAGGACATATTGAAGATACAAAATAAGTTGAGTTTGCTTCTGTTGCAATTTGTTCTAGTTCGACCCCCAGTGTGTCTTAAAATGACTGGACCACTAGCCTTGTTTGTTGGAAAATACTTTGAACGTCAACAAGAAGTGTTGCCACCCAACATCGCTTAGAGCACCTTTAAAAGTCATGGGGCGCTCGGGTATCTCATCTGGTAGAGCAGGCGCCCACATATAGAGGATTATTCCTCAACGTGGTGGCTGCAGGTTCGACTCCAACCTGCTTCCCTTTGCTGCATGTCGTTCCCCCCCGATCTCCGCCTTCTATATCTTCAGCTCTCCTATACAGATAAAAGCCTAAAATGCCACCAAAAATAAACTTTGCAGAAACCCTGCTTGACCTCTGCAGCATCAATCTTGGTCATTCTTTTTGTCATGTGAACCCCTCAACTTAACATAGACCGAATAGCTGGAACACTGTTTTACAAGCAGACCATCAAAAGAGAGAAACTTTTTTTCCAGTAAATCGTGGCACAAAAAACTGTGAATTACAGTAAATTCAGCACAATATCGGTCCCTGGTAAAAGCTTTTCACATTATATTTGATTTATCACTCTCATTATAGGCTACTAGTTGTCATGCACTCACAGTGTGCTTTTCTCCTTTATAATGAATTGTAATGCCTTGTTATGAGTAGAACCAACTTGATGATGTGATTTTTCATACCAAAGCTAATAAAATTGCGTCTCTGCATATTTGTCAATTTATTATAGGTTAGCTTTTGTTTACAGAAAAAGACCTTTCACATGATTTGGAGCGTTTAGAAAAAAATACCCAGGTAAAACAAACACTCATCACCCTTTGAAAAATTCCTCTCAGGATAAAATTAGCCTCAGACAGTTTTCCTTAAAAATGAAGTTTGTATTTGTCAGTACTTCTTAGAAGTTTTGAAGTTTAGCGTCACTGACATTAGATAGTTACCTCTGACATTTGCAGGATGACCCATTTGTCTCTCTTGTAGCTGTGTTTGTTTGTGTGTGTGTGTGTGTGTGTGTGTGTGTGTGTGTGTCTGTTTTGATGTGATGACACATATAAACATCAGTCAACTTTATGTGTTCCCTCTTGCATGAAAATTATCTCTGTTCAGCCGGACGTCCTGTGACGTAAAAAAACCCCTGCTTGTTCTAAGAAGAAACTCATACTGCAGTTGTTGTAGTACCATATATCACACTGGGAGTGGACTTATAAGAGCTCATCACAAAATACTGTATTACCTAATGTTAAGCATTTAAATTATGTGGGTTAGCATTGTCACTTGTTTCCAGCTGAGATTTATCTGCTTCAGTTGCAGGTGTGGGACAAGCGTAAAAGTTTTGCCTTAGAACAGAAAGACCTTGTATGTGCCTCTGTGATATTTACCCTTCTCTTCTGTCACTGTTTAGTAGTTTCAATTATTGTGTCCATCGTGTCAATCGAACTACTGGGCCTGAAAATATCAGTAAACAAAAAACTTATTGCTTTAAGAGTGACTTTGAATCTAAAAACATTTTGTGACTGGCTTTGATTACAAAGACAGGCTGCTTGTCTGGATAGCACACAGTGATGACAAGACTCCAGAAAGAAAGTAAGTCTATTTCCCAACATTTCCCTATTGAATGGGCCCACCGGGCACAGGCCAAGGGACCCAAGGGTCACGACCTCTGACTTAGAAAATGTTGCAATGTTACAAAGAGACGTTAAATGGCCACAAATGTACACAAAATGACTACAAACGACGCAACATTACTAGAAGAAGACACAAAATTACTACAGAGATGCATTTGTGTGTGTGTGAGTGTGTGTGTGTGTGTGTGTGTTCATGTGAAAACACTCTTTCAACTTGCAAACATCACTCAACTGCAAAAATCCACTGATGTGCTCTTCTTTCAAAACAGCTCATGGCACATGACTTCAAACGTTCACATTTAAAGCCACAAATCTGTTGTCTAAAGAAGAGCAAAGATGTGTGTGGAAGAGCAGCAGCTGTGCGATTAACCTGTAAGAAATGATCATGAAGATGGAACTAAATGGACTATTTTGTAAAACGTCAGGGGTGCTGGCGTCACTGTGGTAAGCAGCTGTTGATTAATTTGTGCTATGGCCTTTTACTCCCTTAGAGACTCAGGATCATTTATCTCCAGATGTATTGATCGGCTGCTGAACCGTACACGAACACAATCAGGATGGCTGCTAATTGTAAAAGTCATTAGAGCTGGCTCCCTCGATGTGTGTGTATGTGTGTGCATGTGTATATGTGAGTGGTAATAAACACGTGTTTAAGGTGAAGTTATTTCATAAAATACGAGACTGTCCCCGCATCTATAATTAAGTTATTGTGCTTGAAAGGCAAGAATTTAATGTTTAATTTCATATAAAAGTGTTTTCCTGACAGCAGAGTGAATCCATATCTTTCTTTTCCTCATCAGCCATGCTTCTCTCTTCTTTTCTGTTGCTATCATTATGTTTTATTTTGCTTATCTTTTAAAATTTCAAGTCTTTTTCTGCGTTTTTGCATAAATAGATCATTTCAGCCCACAGACAGAGGATGGGTGTTGTTGTAGGACAGGGCATCATCCGGATGTGTTATGTTATGTTATGTGTGTGTGTGTGTGTGTGTGAGTTTGTGTGTGTGTGTGTGTGTTTCAGGTTGATGATCATGATGCACAGTGACTTCTGCATGTCGTGTGTCACCAAAGTTGAACTGTAAAAAGCCCTGAAACAAAGCTGTCACTTGAGTGCCTGCAGAGAAAGGAAGCAGGAAGTGAATAAAGTCCTCAGACTGAAGCTGAGAATGGAAAATGAAAGCTGGCTAGTGACTTTATCTAAAAAAGGTAAAACAGATATGCCACGTAGCCTACTGCTGTGGTGTGAGCAGGCTTGTAGCAAATGGCGGAAAGCAACATCTAGCTCAGTCTTAGTACACTGTCAGAAAACGGATTCCGTTCCGTAATGTCATTGGTTAGTAGTTTGAAGGAAGGTTAAACAATAAGATGAGCTTAGTTTAAGATTAAGATTTTATTTTCGTTTGTGCACAGCTTTGCAGCCTCGCCAGGTAAAACTGTAGAACGTTTGCAGTCTGGGAGAGGCATTAGTAATGTGTTATGACCTGAAGAGGCTCGTAAAGCACTGTTGATGTATGGGTGTCTCCAGCAAGTAGTTTTCAATGTAGAAATAGCAAGCAAGAAACCACAGACAGACAACAGAAACACACACACACACACACACACAACACACACACACAGTCGGTCTGCCTATCTTTGTGGGGACCAGTCATTGAAATAATGCATTCCCTAGCCCCTACCCTAACCTTAACCTCAAACCTAATGCCTAACCCTCACCCTCACCCTAACCCTAACCCTAACAACTCTAACCCTACTCTAAAACCAAGTCTTAGTCCTCAAAAGCCTTTAACGGTATGGGGACCAGCATTTTGGGCCCACAAAGCACTAGGTCCCCATAAGTATACTGTTTCACATTTTGGTCCCCACAAATGTAGCTATACCTAGACCACAACACACCACACACACACACACACACACACACACACACACACACACCACACACACACACACACACACACACACACACAGTGCTTGTGTTAAAAGGCTGTAGCCTCTGTCTGTCTATTTTTACTCCGTTTGGTCCATTAATATCAGCAGTGATGAGAGTTAATGAGTGAAAGCCCCACCACAAAGCAGGCAGTAATCACAAAGTGTAGAGAGAGGCACAAACCACACACACAAACACACACTCACACACACACGCATGCACACTCCACACACACACACACACACACACACACACGCATGCACACACAAAACACACACACAGTATATAAATGTATACTATATACGTATATATTACAATATATATATATATACACTCACCGGCCACTTTTTAGGTACCCATGCTAGTAACGGGTTGGACCCCCTTTTGCCTTCAGAACTGCCTCAATTCTTCGTGGCATAGATCAAAAAGGTGCTGGAAGATATCCCAGGGAGTTTGGTCCATATTGACGGCATCCACAGTTGCCGCAGATTTGTCGGCTGCACATCCTGATGCGAATCTCCCGTTCCACCACATCCCAAAGATGCTTCTATGGTAGAGATCTGGTGACTGTGGAGGCCATTTGAGTACAGCGAACTCATTGTCATGTTCAAGAAACCAGTCTGTGATGATTCCAGCTTTATGACATGCCGCATTATCCTGCTGAAAGTAGCCATCAGAAGTTGGGTACATTATGGTCATAAAGGGATGGACATGGTCAGCAACAATACTCAGGTAGGCTGTGGCGTTGCAACGATGCTCAATTGGTACCAAGGGGCCCAAAGAGTGCCAAGAAAAATATCCCCACACCAGACACACACCATCACCAGCCTGAACCGTTGAACAAGGCAGGATGGATCCATGCTTTCATGTTGTAGAGCCAAATTCTGACCCTACCATCCGACTGTCGCAGCAGAAATCGAGACTCATCAGACCAGGCAACGTTTTTCCAATCTTCTATTGTCCAATTTCGATGAGCTTGTGCAAATTGTAGTCTCAGTTTCCTGTTCTAGCTGAAAGGAGTGGCACCCGATGTGGTCTTCTGGGCTGTAGCCCATCTGCCTCAAAGTCGACGTACTGTGCGTTCAGAGATGTCTTCTGCCCACCTTGGTTGTAACGGGTGGTATTTTGAGTACTGTTGCCCTTCTATCAGCTCGAACCGTCTGGCCATTCTCCTCTGACCTCTGGCATCAACAAGGCATTTCCGCCCACAGAACTGCCGCTCACTGGATGTTTTTCTTTTTCGGACCATTCTCGTAAACCTAGAGATGGTTGTGCGTGAAAATCCCAGTAGATTAGCAGTTTCTGAAATACTCAGACCAGCCTGATATATATATATATATATATATATATATATATATATATATACGTATTTATAATTATATAATTATAGAGGAACTTGCAATGTTACATACTGCATTGAGATTTTATTGTTGTTATAATAATAACTTGCTCAGACTTTTAATCTTGTGCCACCGCCAGATCAAAATTTTATTTGTTTCCAATACTTTGATTAATGAACTAATGCCTGCAAAACAAATGACATTTGACGTTTTTTAGGTTAGCTTATGTAAAATACTACTGTGGTGAAGTAGAGCCCCACAGAGCCGTTAGCATGGCTGTAGGCTCTTAGTTCTGTTTTACCACACCGGTAAAACAGAACCACACTGTTTTTACCACACTCTGATTGCAAACTGGGAAATTGATGTGAACTCAGGCTGAATCAGCAAAGTATGTCATCCACACAAAGTGACACCTTGGCTTCTAACTATAGGATTGTCTGATATGAGTCTAGCCCTGCAGAATATTGCTTATGACATTTATGAGTCAAATATCCGCTGCCATTTTGACACTTGTAAAAACAAAGTGAGTCACAACAGAGAATGAGCAATTACATGTTAACATAAACACTAGAATTGAGTCATTTGGAGGAGGAAACCCTGGTTGCATGAAATCGGAAGAATTGTTTGGAATTGCTGTTTTCAATATTTTGTTTAATTTTATGACTTTGAATTTTGTGACTCTAACATGCCTTGGAATGGTAGTCTACAGGTAAATGACTTATACACTTCCAGAGTCAGGAAACGGCCAGGAAACATCACTACAGACCCGTCTCACCTGGGACACAACCTGTTCTCCCCTCTGGTAGGCGCTACAGAACACTCAGAAACAGTTTCTACCCACAAGCCATCACTCTGATGAACAGCTGACTTCTGACTCACAGTGCCAGGTTCAATTCCTGTGCAATGACCCAGCAACACTGTCTCTAATCAGTCTGTTTACCGGTTCCACTTATTACTTATTGTTTGTTCATCATTCTCATTCTCTATTTCAGAGCTGTTCATACTGTTCATATTGTAATATAATACTTATGTTATAACATAATATTATATATTCCAGCACCCTTCAATTATAACTATCATAATTAGAATTTACTCCTGTATACTTTGCACTCTTCATTGCACTATTGTCTCACCCTGTCTATATTGTATCTGGTAATAGTGTGTACATATTGTTTGTTTTGTTGTTTGTTTTGTTGGAGTAAGCACGTTGTGAGCAATATGATCCAAAGCAAAATTCCTCGTATGTGTCCTCATACTTGGCAAATGAAGCTGATTCTGATTCTGAAAAGAGGAGTAGTAAAAGGGGTTAAAAAATCCCACCTGAAAAAAAAGAGAGCCAAAGAAAATGATAAAGGACACTCGCAGTATTGGCTGACCAGGGTCTTGGGCTGAATATCTGAACTGGGTTATTTAAATAATCTATGGTAGACCTCTAATTTCTCCAGAACATTTACAATTGGCCTCCTTGTCTAATCTGTTTAAGGTTGGTTTACAGATGTTCAAGAAGGTGAATATCATAAAATAATTAACAACATGTTCAAGACAGCAGCCTTACTGTAATCGTAGACAAACTAATCATGTTTAAGCACTATAAAAATGCAGCAGGTAAGTCTAGTATTACCTGTACTGAATTTTCTTTTTTTTTCTGTAATTGTAACCTGTACTGGATACAGTATATTATGTTTCTCTGTTGTTTGCTGAGCTAACAGGGTTATACACACTACTGTAGTAGCATGTCAACATGTTTTTTTGTCATTCTCCATGTTGACATGGTGAATGATTTGGGTATATGGAGAGGAATAAATTATATTTTCCTCAATCTGCAGCATTGGCTTTGTGTAGTGTTTGGTGAACTTTTTGTATTTTTGCACTTGCTCTGTGTACTTCATTTACAGTACTCTAATCACTAAAAAGTAGAATTGCTGAAAGTGTTTTGAGTTAACAACAACAGTGTGTTACTGGTTCAAACAGAATTAAGTCAAATGAAACTTGTGTTTTGTATGGTAATAAAGTATTTTTTTGATACATTTTTTTTAGTGTATAGTTTTTGCAAGAGTGTTTCGGTTTGCAAAAGATCTGAAATTTTGAAAAACCGGTCCGTGTTTTCAAAATAGTGCTTAAGCAATCAAAAAAACTGGAAAAGCAAAAAAATACTGCGGCAATAACAGGCCAGTAGGTGGCAACATCAACATGTCTATATCTGCAAGACTAGCTGAAGGTTTTCTCCCTTCATATAGCTGAAGTAGGTTGGCATGCGTAAAACAGATCTCACAAATACCAAAGAGCTCCATCTTGTGGCAAATTTGAGTGAGTTTGTGACACAAGCCGCGAGGTGCCTCATGTCTAAAAAATGTCCTTTATTGCAGAAAAGGGCACCAAAAACTTAGCATTAGAGCCACTAAGGGAAAAGCTCTCATGAACTCCATATATGCTGAATCACAGCAAATATAGCGATAGCAAACAGCAAAACAGACCTTTAGGTAAATGTCACAGATTATGACCTAAACTGCATTTAGGCATATGGGGTCCAGTGAGGTGAAATCATCCTGAGATGACATGAAGCAATTAATGACAGAAACCAAGAAAAACAATGTGTAATGTCACAAATATGTTAAGAACAGGGCAGAAGTACAAAGTCCATTTGCACATCTTTTATCACCTGTTTCTGATAAAAACATCCTTTTAAAAAGGGAGCCATTACAGAACAGAGCTGTAGAAACTGACATTTGGGAAACTGAGAAGTCGGGTAATGGTGTGAAACATGACATGACAGAAATGGGTACTTTCAGACCTTTAGACATCACACAACTAACCTGCAGTCCATTAGCAGCATCCAATGACATACTTTCACTAAAACTGTGAAGGCCGGCTGAATAGGAATTACAGGTGTAATATTATACTGACTTTGAAGGCTGCAATGTGATTATATCAATTAAATAGTTTGGGGTTGGTAATGTGCATGTCAGGAATGAGGACGGTGTAATTACAGACAACATGATCAAAGCAAAATCAGGGTCTCATCATGGCTCCTTATTACCTATTTATCAGTAGCTCTGTTTGGTGGATATGCTGATTGTATCATATTGTGTCATATTGTATCGTATTGATCATATTGTATTGAAGTAAAGCCTAGGTTCACTGCGGATCTCTCGCTCTCTCTTTCTCTCTCTCTCTCTCTTTCTCTCTACATATATATATATAAATACATGCTATTCTTTCTCAAAATTGTTTGGGAAATAATGCATTTGTTAGGGACAATTTTTTCAGTCACCGATAAAAACACATTTCGTGCACTAGTGAGTATTTACTAGGGAAGTTTATGTAGGATAGACTGTAACTAAACAATAGCACCTTTATTTGTGGTAACATAGAAAGATACCCCATTTATCTTTTCTCTATTCATGGGATTTGTTATAGAAACATAGAAATCACCAGATATATCCTTTAATTGGAACAGCACAGATTCAGTTTCCAAATCCATTTCTAAAGTTTTCTCCAATTCTAACTTGAAGCTGACCATAACTTCAAGCTTCATTTGCCTTATCCTTACCATTACTAAATCACATTTCTGTCATAGCTTTTCAGTACTTTAACCTCTGAAGACAGAAAAACAATGCACTAAAAAGTCTGGACTTTGTGTTTCATCAGTAGAAATGACAACCTGACGAAATACACTGAAAGATGATACTGAGAGATGCTGGGAGGGAGGAACAAATCTGCTGACTAACCTCTTCATCTCTGTTTCTTGTTTTTAACACTCCCTCGTGTCAGCTTGTTTTGAGTAGACAGCATTTAGTATTGCAATTTTGCAGCACCCGCCTTCCACTCCACTCCCCAGTTGATTTGAGCTTCCCTTTAAAGGCAGCAGGTTTGACACCAGTTATGTCATCTGCAGACCTGCCTGAGCTAAAACTTAATCACCCATTGTTTTTCACTGGTCCTGGTTTAGGTTCCTGGAAGTGTTTCAGAAAGTTTTGGACTATAAGTTGTTGACTGAAGGTCATACAAAATTGATGTAAAAAAAGAAAATGTTTGGGTGAAAAAAGGAACAAACCTGTGAACAAACTAAGCCAATATCCAACTGCTGGCAGAGTGTCGCTGTCCAGGGTGCTGAAGTCCTTGTGTTGTCCATTCAGACACACAATCCCTTTGTTGTGTGTCCTACAGCTCGTTTCTTCATCTCCTTTCACATTTTTGTCTAAGAGCCCATCA
>NC_045749.1:5897795-5904525 GCF_008692095.1 Etheostoma spectabile | reverse complement strand
GTTTACTCAAATCTTTATTAATTCTAAAGACAGCATGACAAATCATCTAATGACACAACAACTGAGAAAAATGTCGTAAAAGTGATTTGAAACATGTACGGCCACTGCCTATACAACTATTTCAATAGTATTATTGGTTAATATAACACTTAACAGGATCCTCTGAAAAACACATTGACATTTTTGGCACTCATTAATGTTCACTAGTCCGTCTATTTATGAATGTGATGTGATATGATATTATTCTCAGACAAAGCTTCCCAGGAGATCTTTAACCTGCTTTACTGGGAGAGCTAGCAAAATGGCGGCACTCAAATTTGTTCATATGCCAAAGAGGAAATAAGGAGGCATTTTAAGGGAAAAGAAACACACTCAGTGTTTTCATGTCAGTGTTACTGAACTTCAAGTCAATCATCTGACCCCCATGGGGAAGAAGTGAAGGTCGCTTGCTGCTTTATAGCCATATATGTCAAGATGTCACATCTGTCTATATGATCAAATTAATGGCTTTTTTCTTTTAGAAACTATAATTAGCTGACCTGGGACAATAATGTTTTTTTTTTTAAAACAATTAATGCATGCTGAGTTAATTTGATTAAACATAGAGTAACTGTTGATAGGTTTGTATAATATTGAAATTGGCATTCTCCTTTAAACACCCAAATATATAAATTTCAGTGGAGAGATAGTGGAGTGTCTCATATAGTTTAAAGGCTGTTTTTCACCCCAAAAATGACATTGTTGAGAACATACTTAATTCTGTAGTATGTTTTGATGCGTTCAAGAAGTAAAACTGCCAAAAGCACAAAGTATCAACTATCAGCTTAAATTCTACATGTTATCTCTTAAAAAACCCACACAGAAGAAACTCATCTCATAAAACACCAATCGTCAAACAATCAGTCAGACCAAAAGACTCAGCTTTGAAAAATAAAACCATTTCTTTTATTTGGTGAGTGGTGTACATCACTGTATGTGCTAAAGGCAGGTCTATTCTCAGTTATAATGTATTTGCTCTACATATTGAATAGTATAAAGTGATTATATGCATCTGTGTCCATTCGTGTGTTCCTCTTGCTCTTGATCCTGTATCTTCATTTTTATCATTAAATGATCATATTTGATACTCTGAAGCATTCAGTCAGCACTTAGATCATGATTGCACCATTGGAAATAAATGGGACAACTGTAAATTTGAATTTAAAACAACAGATGATACAACTTCCCAATGTATTGTCCCATGTGTAATAGAACTATAAATCTATGGAAAACTTCAAATTTTGAGTTTTGAGTTTAATTGTAATTTCATGCAACTATTGTTCTATTATAGGAAAACGGGCCAACTACATTTCTATAAAGCAGTGATTCCCCTGAAAGCCAATGGTGCTAGAGTTCGCTATTGAAAGATGATGTAACTATTGGTCAGCAAACATTGATCCGAATCCAATCACATGTTTCATTTAGAGTTAATTGGACAAATGTTTCTCTGAAAGCTTATGGGATAGTAGTTAGACTGAAAACAAATTAGATAAATGAAAACATTATATGTTCCATTGCCGTTCAACAGGTCAAATTTTCAACTGAAAGTCAATGGTATAAATTTCACTTGAATTCAACGGAACAGTTGTTCCATAAAACTTTATTGGGAGAAATGTTTCCATTGAAAGTTAATAGGACAACAGGTATCTTGACACAAACTGTGATAAATATTACTGCAATTTATATAAATTTGTGATTTCACTGAAAGCTAATGGTGCTAGTGTCCCATTTTAAGATTAAGCGTTCAAGTGCTACATTGAAAGTTAATGGAAATACTGGTTAGTAAAAGTGAGTCAGAAGTCAGTCACACAGATTTTCCACAAGCGGTGGTCACTTAAAGCTAAAGATCCACTGAATTTCAATGAGGGATGTTTTTCTATTGAAGGTCACTCAAATGTAAAAGGGCAGGAGTCCCATTAAACAGTTACTCAGTAAAATGGTTCCATTAAAAGTTTAATCTTGAAACAAATGTGACAAATGTTCCATTGAATTCTATGTCATAGTGTTCTTGCTGAATGTAAATAGAGCAAGGATTCAGTTGAAGTTACAGTTTGTCCCACTTGAATTTAAGCAGTGATACTCAAAGTCGAATGTTCTAGCGTTCCACTGAAGATAAGTTGGAAACGTTATCCATTGAAAGTTAATGGAACACTTTTGTGAGTGAAAATTCATGAGGATTCAAACAGACGTATTTTCCATTCAAAGTTATCTGAACAAACATTGTCCACTTAAAGCTAAAGTTACAGTAGATCCACTGAAAACCAATGGAAAAGGTACACTACTGAAAGTAAATGATGTTCTATTGACATTCAATGGGTCAAATGTTTAATTGAAAGTTGATGGGACAAATTTCACTCAACTTGAATAGGACAGTAGTTTCTTTTAAAGGTTGTTAGGACAAAAATTGTTCCATTGAAGGTTAATGGAACAACAGTGGTCTTACAAAGAAAGTAAATATGGTACTTCTGTTTTACTGTTGCCAGTTGCTGTTTTCAAATGCTGATTGATCAAACTGCACATGGACATGCATGTTGCCCAGTGCTGCCTAAAGAGTCTATATAGTTTAGTATATATATTGTATATATACAGTGTAAACATTAAGTGTGTGGATAAATAGATAGATAACCACATTGGAGAACACATCATCATTGGCTGATTTGACTTTCGAGTTAATACGGTGTTGGTTTCGGAATGAGCCGTTACATGAGGATGACTTGAGGTTTTCACTCGAGCACAGGGCCCTCCTCAAAGTGGCTGCAAAAAAAAAAACAGGAGAGGGGAGAAAATGGACAGATAAGATGGTTATTGACTTTATTTCCCTTCTTCTACTTGTTTATAGATTTGTTGCAAAAGTCATACATCCTTAAATGTGTGAGTGTGACATATTGGTCCATGCTAGCCATATGAATGTTCACAAATGAGGACATTATGTTTGTGCTGTTTAGGGTTAAAATATGAATTAGGTTAAATTGCGGTTTTGTTTGGGGTAAGGCATATTCTGTATTTGTGAAGGCTAAGGTAAGGTTTGAGGGTAAGGTAAGGTAAGGTGTGTGTGTGTGTGTGTGTGTGTGTGTGTGTGTGTGTGTATTCCTACCAGATTAAAGTTGTTTAGGAGGTGATCTACGTTGATGTCATCGTAGCTCTCCTGGAAGTGGTTGGGTTCGTCCCTGGACTCCTCCAGGTCGCTGTTTCCAGGATCTTCTAGGCTGTGTGTAAAAAGTCAATAAATATGAATAGTTTTATCGTGTACGATTTTTTTAAATACAGAAGTGTGAATTTCTAAGCCACAATCAGACAAAACATGATGGAAAATTTAACAGAACACCTGCAAGTTATAGTTTTTAAAATGACTGTATCTTGTTCCAATGACTTTAGTTATCATTTATTGTGTTGTTGTTCTATTTTATGTGACTTTACTTGTATTATTTATGTATGAAGCAATGTGAGTTTAATTTCTGTTTGAAATATGCAAGCTTACATATTCAGTAAAGTTAGTAGTGTTTTAACTGTCTGTTTATTTTTTCAAGCCAGGTGCCTTAAAGACTTCAGGTTGCAGATTTGCCGTGATCTCAGTGCCATAGTCAGATGATTGTTTTGGATCAGAGATTGTTGCTTTATTGTCTTTTTCATCATTATTTCATCATATAGTGATGAAAATCCCATGTTAGCTGTTAAATAGTGTTTTGTGTACATGCTCTTTTGTCAGAAAACCAAACCTGGAAGACAAGCGATGAATAAACTCAAACTGTTGGGGAGAAAACAACTAAGCTTGAAAGATTCAGGTTTGACTTAAATAAGAAGGTATGGTGTTGTCAGCAATGCCAAAGATTAATTGTTTTTTAGCTGCTTTCACTAAGTCATAATATTATTTATGTTACAGTCACCTTCAGGGAGGGACTGACACATAGGTGTACAGATTAAAGGAGGGAGGACTGATACCTACCTTCTCTTTCCTGTTAAGACTGAATTCAGGTACTTCTTGACGGCCATCTGTTTGCGGAAGCGGCTGTAGTTGTCTGTAAAAATGGCATCTGAGTGGCGCTTGACTGGCTCCTCCATCAGCTCGTCACTGGAGAGAAAAGAGACCATGAAAGTAACAAAGAGAATAATGAATGGTGATAATGGTGTTAGAGCGTCACCACAGTTCAGAGGGCAGAAGGTTCCAATGCAAAGTCAGTGTGTGTGTGTGTGTGTGTGTGTGTGTGTGTGTGTGTGTGAATCCCTCCTGGCTGTATAACAAGCACGTAATGAAGCGGTAATGGCATATATTAACCTTTAAAAATGTTTAGTCAATTACAAAATGCATCATCAAGCAGGTCGGGTCTTTTCATTGTAAATGTCAGTCGGTCCTCTGTTGTTCAACTGGGGTCAACATTAGGGTCGACATTTCCCAAAAAATCCCCTCTCTCGACACAAAATAGTGAAATAAGACATGTTTTTTGCCAAAGGTTTCCCCTGACTAAAAGTGGGAAAATGTGGTTTTGACAAGAAATATCAAAATCTTTTATAAAACTTTTATCTACTTCATTTGGATTTTACTTGTTTCTATAACTAAAGGAATTTAAGGATACTGTTGATGTAATTTGGAAAATATAATCAACTTTTTGAGGTTTGTTTTATCACAAACTTCATTACTGTCAAGCGGATTTCTGAACTGTGTTATGATTAGAAATAAGCAGACTAGAATTGAATAGCCAAAATAGGGGGTGGGGGGTGCACAGTCAAGTAGTGTCTATAAGAACAGTACTGTCCAACTTGGTGTTTTCTTTGAATTTGTGTGAGTTAAATTCTGTATGAAGACAAACCCTGTTATGTTCTCCACATAGTACAACGTTATACTCTAAGTAGAAATTACCCAAATTAATTAACCTGACATGCTGGAACTTCAGACTTCTACTACATTTACATCTTATTTACACTCTACTTTTTTACTGTCATGTATTGAACTGTAAACTCTCCAATGCAAGAAGTCCCTCGGCTTTGGTTGTTAAAGTGATGAGGACGAGACATATCATGGTTCCTTTTTTAAGTAGGCCAAGTGTGCATCAGGAATAGGCTGGCTTTCCCCCTTTTTCTATTGTCAAAAACAGAAAGAATTGTTCGTACATTTGAAACCAGGTTTAACAAAAAAAATCAACTTTTGATCTCTGGTTTTCAATTTCGTCCAAGTTTGACAGGGCGACACAACAGATTATAAAGCCTACATACTTAGTTTTGGCCATGTCAAGCTGTCAAGTGAAAATATGTTATTCGTACTAAAATCCGAATTACAATTTTTCAAATGAGCTACAAAATAAAAGAGAAATTCAGCCTCATCATCTGCCGGCCAGCTCTTCGGTGTCCGGACTCTGTGGACCGGGAGGTTACCTACCTGACCCGTTTTCCGATCAGTGACTCCAGGTACCTCCGCGCTGAAAGCTGTCCGAGCAGTTTGCTGTATCCGCTGGTGAACAGACCGTCTGCGTGTCTCGTCGGTCTGCACAGCACCAAAGAACCGTTAAAATGAAGTTACAGTTGACACATGAAAACATCAAATAAGGATAGAACTATCTCGAATGGACGCGCACAAATTTCAATTCGGAAGGTATTGCAATAGTCTAACGGTGGGCATCGCGTTTGATGTTACGGTGAATAAACCTGAGCAGGAGTCCGGAGACACACGTTCTCAGATTGCATCCACAGGTATAATCACACAGCGCTGGATTGTTTCCCTTTTTTAGCAGTTTTAGATGGAAATAATTCAGATTTCACTCACCTCATGGATGTGTATGGCAGACTCAGAGTCCGGGAGTACAGCACACTGCACAGGGCTATTAGGAACAGCAGCTGGGGGCCGGTCCGTTGTAACATCGCTTTACACCTGAGGATGGAAACGACAGTGGGTTATTCTCCCTCTAACCCGAAAACAACGCTGAGGTCTTTTCCCACCAGTTTGCCGGGATCATGTAGGTCACTATAAATTCTACTCATTAAAACGTAGGTTTTATTAATCATCTTAAACTTACGGGGGAAAGTCAAGTCGAAGTAGTTAAGGGCATGGTGCAAATAATTAATAGAAGAGTACATTAGCCACAAAGACCCGTTTGAACATTGATCTTTGTTAAATTGCTCATGTAAGCTAATGGTGAGAAACAGAAAGTAGCAGAACCCAATGCGTAATTACGCACGGCTGGCAAGGAAAAAACATATGTTACACACCAGGGACGCTCTGTTGCCCCTATAGAGACCAGAAACCGAATTGTTGGTCGTTGAGCTTCTACCCATAGAAACGTCCCATTCCTCAAATGAGTTCACTGCCACTTTCCATTTCCCAAAAAATAATCAGAGTAAACTACTGTGGAAATGTTGAAAAATAAGAAAAAAAATCTTAAGTGTGCTTTTTCAGACTACGCCTATAGCATACATAACATATTGGATTTTCGTCTTTTACTAATTCACCTCTCTGACTCTCAATTCAGTCCTTGCCAACTGGAAATGAACAGCACAGAAGGTTGTTTAGCCACGACAAACTTCTAGGATATATGGATCTTTGAAAAATCTCTCGGTTGAAGTTTGAATTTTGACAGAGAGAAGACAAATATCTTTAGCGGAATCTAATGCGTAATTACGCACAATGCCGACACCAGCAAATACTAAACATCTTATTACAGTGCGGAGAGGCTGCAATTCTGTTACCACCATAGACCACAAA
>NC_045749.1:5892389-5897785 GCF_008692095.1 Etheostoma spectabile | reverse complement strand
TGTGTCGAGCTGCTGCTTACATTACAAAGAGCAATTTATACGACGTAAAACTCAATATTCGGTCATATGGAAAGACTTTCCCCAAACCTGGCTGGAGCGCGCAAAAAGAACAAATTCACCATCATCAAGTTCAAAATGACCAACCACGGACACCGCCGAGAACGCACCATTTAAAGAAACTCTAAAATAATGTTTATGTAAATATAAAATCTTACATGTGGTCTAGAGAAAGTTGCCTGCTTTTTGTTCTGTCCGCTGCGCTGTCCAAAGTCCTGATCTCGAGCCGTTGTTGTATCTCCAATCTGTTGACCCGATGTTTCTTGACTCTCTTTCTGTTCGCCTTCAGCTCTGCTCCCGTTTTATACACCTGGATGTTTCCCATGGAGCACGAGGGGACATCAGATTCGATCAGGGCCTAAGACGTCAGTTCGTTGCTTCCGTCATCATGGTTTTGCTCATGGTCGGAACCAAACAGGCCTATGGTGAAATTAGTGGGAAGCTTTTTTTTTCTTCTTTTTCTTCTAATTAATCGTAGGAAGTTTTATGCCAGGGTTGATGGCTTTGACTCATCTGATTATTTCCCCTGGGCTCTTCTCCAATCACAGTGCAGGTCAGCTGCAGCAGGAAACCAGGAAGGGAGAAAGATCTGAGAAGTTGAAACACAAGAGTCAATCAAGGGCCACTCAACAGAACTGGTAGAATAGGCCAAACACATGTGTAAAGCTTCAAAATGTCTACAATGTATGAAAATGTAAAGAAAAAAATGTCATACAGTAACTTATCATGTTGATTTTTTTAATTACATATACTGATGATTGTGCTGTGGAGAGATCATGAACTTGGAAGGCTCTCTTTGTCATGCTAACAAAAAGATCTTAAAATGAACTTGGAATGGTCCAACGTTTCCTTTTGGGAAATGTATTAATTTAGAAAAAACCCTACGAAAAGGTTGTTTCTTCAGACATGATGACTCTCTTTTAAAGTTGTCTCATTAAAATATGTTTAAACCTTTTGTATTATTGCTTGGTTTGGATATCTAAATCTGTCCAATAAGAATAGACTTGGAAGTCTTGTTTAATGCCCATCCACCTTTTAGGGAGGTGTTAGGCCTAGCTCTTGGACATTCATACCAGGCAGGTCCTTCGAAGGGCTTCTGTGATTTTGGACTGCCAGGACCATCTGCTCCTGAAGTGTTAGTTTGCCCTCAGGATGTTGTTTCAGGGCAAACATTAGGAGAACCAAGAGATGCCAGGTCTCCTACATCCAAAGTGGTATTGTTATGCTTGTAACACTGTAACACATAACACTCTGTTTGCATTTGTTGAACCCTTGCACACTTGTACATTTGCCCTCTTTTACATGTGGATTTGGTATGGATTTCCATTTTCCTGTTCTAGCTCTGTGGTTTTTTTGTGTTGTGTCGTAGATGTTGTCTTTTTATATTCTGTTTTTATGTGAAGCATGGCTCCAAAACATCCGAATCAGATCCATAAACCGCAAACCTTCTTCACTGCCAAACTTCTTTCCAGTTCCTCAAACAAAGTCGTCACTCAGTGCAAATTTAACTGTGTACATGTAACGATCACCACTGTGCCTTGTTTTAGCCCAGGACTAGAGACCATTTACCCCTTTCCAGTCTCAAACTAAATCAGCTTTCCATCTTTCCAGTCGACGTTTGACTGGAGATAAGTTTTAACCAAAACATTAGTGTAACATTTGTTTTTGATAAACAAAATGTTTATCATCCTTTCATGACACAAATATTTAATTCTCCATCAATGTTATCAAAATCCTACACCAGCCATTAATATCTATTGTTTATATCCACACAAGTAAACACTAAGCACCACAGCCAGTGCTGATTAAAAACACAAGGATGTTGAAGATTATGAATTTAGGTAAGCACATTATTTTAGAGGAAATTACAAACAAGGTTTTCTGTTTCAGGTTGTGCTGGGCTTTTACAAAAGAAAACCACACAGGACTGAAGTGTTTTTAAATCCACCCACAGTGTCCCTGATGACTCTGATTTACTCTGCTGGAATGGCACAGTGAATTAACCATGACGTCAGTCGGTGCTCCATCCATCCTTCCATTCATCATTCCATCCATCCATCCATCCATCCATCCATCCATCCATCCATCCATCCATCCATTCCATCCTCATCCATCCTTCCATCCATCCATCCATCCATCCATCCAGAACAAAAAGATAATAGTGGTGTTACTTTCCCTTGGATCAGAGAGGCTCCAAAATCAGGGTAGCAGCTGTCGCCATGGTCCCGCTACACGTTCTGTGATGCCATGTTCAACTGCTACACTGCGGTGCCCTGCTACGTCCTGCTACGTCCTGCTGTGCCTTGTAATGCCGCACAGCGTCCTGCTATGCCATGAACTACTACAAAGAACTGCTACAAATACTAATTTTTTCTATTTTGTTATTGTCACTCTTCATT
Organism: Etheostoma spectabile; assembly: GCF_008692095.1. Classification (NCBI taxonomy): domain Eukaryota; kingdom Metazoa; phylum Chordata; class Actinopteri; order Perciformes; family Percidae; genus Etheostoma; species Etheostoma spectabile. Next base: position 5,895,329 of record NC_045749.1, on the reverse strand, counting down.
CTAACCCAACCGGCCCGTCAGACTCCGCTACCAAGAGCCTGGGTCCGACCGAGGTTTCTGCCTAAAAGGAAGTTTTTTCCTCGACACTGTCGCCACTGTTGCTTGCTCTGGAGGAAACTACTAGAACTGTTGGGGTCTGTAAATTGGATGTGGTCTACTATATAGTGTCTTGAGGATAACTCTTGTTATGAATTGATACTATAAATAAAATTGAATTGAAATTGAACTTTAAACAGATAAAGAGTGTTTCCCCTGTTAGTGTCTTTTACGACGTCTCCCTCTGTGTCAATGGTACCCTGATTTTTGTCTTTTTAACGATTAGTCTATAATAATTGGAGAAGAGGAGGGCCTGTTTGTTGGGTTTTGATTGGAAAAGAAACACCCAAATGGCACAAGAAGTATCCCAATTTACCAAAAGTCGCCCAAAAACATTTTTGCCTGCCCAGTCAAATTAGGGGAGGACAATTCTCCTTTTTGGCAACACAATTTATAACTTTTTGTCCCCAAGTGGCAAACAATCAATTCAGTCAATTAATGCAATGTTAATAGTTTAATGTATTGTCCATTTCAGAGATATTCATCGTTCATTTATAAACCTGATTTATTAGAGACTTTAAAGTAAAATGCAAGACAGATTTAGTTTGGTTTGGTTCAACTTTAAAGGTTTAGCTCACTTAAATTACAAGCAAACAACAACAGATTTTTGGTACAAGTTTTGGTTATATGTTTGTGTTCACAGTAATGAATATCATATTTGAAAACTTTATATGATGGAAAATATGAAAAAAGGTCTTTTGAAAAATGTGATTCAGTTTTGCTTGCGTTTGTGGTTGCGTACCCGATGATGATCACAAACTTTACTCACCACGACGTCATGACAACAGCATCTCTGGCCTTTCCGGGTCTTTGATACCTCCTCCCAGTCAGCAGATGACCTCCCCTCTCCTCGCCTTCCTCCGTCTCCTTAACCACGACGGCACCATCTGAACCCTAATGTGATCAGTCCAGAGAGAAAGTAGATTACGCAGAAGTCCATGGGAGAAGGAGCTGCTGTAATTGACAGCAGTGATTGGACACAGATCCCTGCAGGAAGAGGAAGCTGATGGAGGAAACATCAGCGTTATTATGTTGATGGAATGTAGGAAGAAAAAAGTTCCTATAGACGAGTAACAGGGCGCTTTACCTCTGTATGCAGGACGACACAAAGAACAAGAAAATAGAACATCTTTACTCAACAGTTTCTATACTTCTCTACCCAGCTTGTCATGGCTGGATTAGGGGTCAACGGGTCAAAAAAAGAGGCCCATTAGTCCCCCACTATTCCCCTTTCTGTTCTCTGTGCATTGTGTAATTACTCATGTACTTTACATAAGTATAAATTCAAGGTACTTGTAATTTGAGTATTTACAGTTTATGAAACTTTATGCTTCTACTCTACTTCATCTCAGATGAAAATGTTTTTTTTTTTACTCCAAAACATTTATCTGCCTGCTTTAGATAATTTTCAGACTACACTTTTTCATACACCTTTTCCACTATCCAAATTTGGTGAATGTACATGTTTGTGATAAACGGAAGCACGTGGTGTTCCTTTATCTGTTGAGAAAAATCTCCTACTTCTTTACCTAAATAAAGTCGTCAGCTGGAATATGCATTGTCTCAAAACTGAAAACAGGGCTGTCATTCTGTGAAACGTTGACTTTTTAGAGATACGTGGTTCTCACAGGACAGCGATGCTACAAACATATGATGATCTCATAGAATATGATGCATTGCTGTAGATTAAACTCTTAAACTTAAAATGTAGCTCAACCTTAAATATCTATTGCAGTAAAATGCAACATACACATTGATGCAACAGCAATATTAACCCACAATCATGTATAAAAATAAAACACTAACAGGAAACATTTTATTGTATAATGAGTACTTTTGATACTTTAAGTAGCCTAAATAATGCACATAATACTTTTTTTTATTTTTTTTTATTATTACTGTAGTGGAGTATTGTCATAGTGTGGTATTGGTATTTTTACTTAAGTAAAGGATCTGAATACTCCACTGACCGCAAGTGCCACACAATCATGTACAATTTGTAGTAGGTGTGGAATGAAACAGACATCATGTCTGGTTCAGCTGCATCGAATTTGATTATTTTTACTCAACTGTCCATCATGAGTGAGACAACGTTACAGGAGTACAATGATAAATCAGTGGAGTACTCTTTCAAAGTCAGACGATATTGTGATTTAGTTATGCAAAATTTACAAACCAATTTGCATTACTACCAAGGCTACCACCTCTAATACTACTGCTTCTACTACTACACCTATTTTAGTAATGCTATTCATACAACTATTACTACTACTGTTGTACTATTATTACTGATTTATCTTAAGGTCACAAAAGACTTTTTTTTCAAATAGAAAAATAAAATGTGGTGGAATATACTTTTAGATCCAAATGGTGCAAACACTCACCAGTCAGTGTGATGAGGGGAATCCCCTGGTTTGCTGAGTGCCTCCTCTGCACCACATTATCCAATTAACTGACTCTGATGGCAGATTACTGCTGGCAGCCAGACGGGACTCACTGGGGTCTCTCTATCTCTTACGTATGTACAGTATGTGTATGTGACATGTGGAGATATGGAAGGATAGAAAGAGTGCAAGAGAATGACTGTATCAAAGACGGAAACCAAGACAGAGACAAACAGAAATAAAAATTAAAACAAGAAATAAATTAAATTAGACAGAAAATATAAGCAAGTTGTTTAAATGAAAGCTATTATTTATAGGCCGAGCTTGCAAAAGGCTACAGACGCCAAACACACAATACTGTACACGCACAGAGCAAAGAAATCAGCAAAATGAGACTCTGATGTAGGCAAGGCAAGGCAAGGCAGCTTTATTTGTATAGCACATTTCAGCAACAGGGCAA
>NC_045749.1:5880594-5892376 GCF_008692095.1 Etheostoma spectabile | reverse complement strand
CTTTACACAAAATCAGTTAAACAGATAAAACACAAGCAAAAACAGTTAAAAATCATAATGATTAAAAACCGGTAAAACACATGAATAGACAATTAAAAACAAATAGAAACAAAAAACACAAGAATAAAAGTTACAGTGCAGCATAAGAAATTTAAAGAAATGAGTAGTCATTTAAAGAAAGGCCCATCAAAAAGAAAGGTCTTCAGCCTTGATTTAAAGAACTGAGAGTAGCAGAGGATCTACAGGTTTCTGGGGTTTATTCCAGTATGAGGAGCATAGAAACTGAAAGCTGCTTCACCCTGTTTAGTTCTGACTCTGGGGACAGAAAGTAGACCTGTCAGAGACCTGAGAGGTCTGGGTGGGTTCATAGTGTAGTAGCAGATCAGAAATATATTGGACTAAACCGTTAAGTGATTTATAAACTAGCAAGAGTACTTTGAAATCAATTCTTTGAGACACAGGAAGCCAGTGTAAAGACTTCAGAACTGGAGTGATGTGATCCAGTCTCTTGGTCTAGTGAGGACTCGAGCAGCAGCGTTCTGAATCAGCTGCAGCGTCTGATGATTTTTTAGGGAGACCTGTAAAGACACCGTTCAGTAGTCAAGTCTACTGAAGATAAGGCAGGACAGGTTTTCCAAATCCTGTTGACACTAAGTCCTTAACCCTTGATATATCTTAAGGTGATATAGGCTGACTTTGTAATTGTCTTAATGTGGCTGTTAAGTTCAGGTCTGAGTCCATGACTACACCAAGATTTCTGGCTTTGTCGTTGTTTTTAACATTGTTGTTGAAGCTGAGCGCAGACTTAATTATCCCTCTTGCTCCAAAAACAACCACCTCAGTTTCCTTTATTTAATTTCAGAAGTTCTGGCATCCAGCCGTTATTTGTTCGATGCACTTAGTCAGTTTTGTATTGGACTATAGTCCCCTGGCGATAAGGTTATGTAATTTGTGTGTCGTCCGCATAACTATGGTAACTTATTTTGTTGTTCTCCATAATCTGGCCAGTGGGGAGCATGTAGATGTTAAACAGAAGAGGCCCCAGAATAGAGCCTTGGGGAACTCCACAGTCATATTTGTATGCTCGGATGTATAAACCTATTGTCACAAAGTAATCCCTATTCTGTAAGTAGGTTTCAAACCAGTTTAGTACTGAGCCAGAAAGTCCTACCCAGTTTTCCAATCAGTTTAGTAATATGTCGTAATGTAAATGTTAAATTTATTTGTTTTGCTGTAGGACACTTAAACTACAAAATATAATCATCAGAAAGAACAAAAGTTTACCATTCACAAAATAAAAAACAAGAGGCGCCAGGGTAGCTCACCTGGTAGAACTGGTGCCAGTATTTGTAGGTTTACTCCTCGATGCAGCGACCCAGGTTGGACTCCAACCTGCGGTCCTTTGCTGCGTGTCCCCCCCCTCTCTCCCCTTTCAAGTCTTCCGCTGTCCTAAATAAAGGTTTACAATGCCCCAAAACAAAGTTTAAAAAAATACAACAAGATTGTGTTCCTGGTAGAATTAAATTGGATAGTGTTAAGAATCCGTTTTTCCAAGCAGTTTTTGCAAGCAGTTTAAAGTTATGTTGAATAGTAAAATTATTGTTGAGCTAAAATGCTGCATGTCTAATTGATAAAAGAAGAAGTATTCTAAGTTGGCCTGGTTGCACATTTTCTCAAGATACTTTTGCACAAGTACGTGCAAATTGTAACAATTGGATATTTTCTAACCATAACTGTGCTGAGATCACTGTTTCACATGCCTTTCAAATGCATCCAGAGACATAAAAAGTAGTATCATCGTTAAAGCTATGGCTCAAAGCTGGACCCAGAGAGCGTTTACCACTATTAAAGCTTCATGGTTCTCTAAACGTGTTATTTCACTTACATTTAAATGTTTGAAACTCTTTAATCTGGATCACAATACAGAGTAGTAGACAATAAGATTCATGTACATGATGTAGTTCATAAAAAAAGCTAAAATGTTCAATTTATGATTAAGACATCTTTTAAAAACAGGATTAAAATATCACCTTTATAAAAAAAGTAATGTGAAAGCATGCTAATTCAATCTTACTGGCACAAAACAACAACAGGCCTACATTTGTTTTTTATCCTGAATCTCAACATTGCCTTTCATGACCAAGACTGACATGAAATATGTGAATGCTTTCTATTGTTTGTGTATATTTGACACATATAACGGCTGATGCATATAGTGTAGCAAAGTGAACTAAAAAATGTATATGCTTGTTTGTGTGTGATGGAGATAAATTCATGCTAAGAAATACTATAAAATAGAGTTAAAAAACACATCAGAAATGCATCAGTGTGTGTTAAAATATGGATTACTTCTCTGTATGAAGAAAGAAGCCATCATACTTTGTGCAGTGATGACTGTTTCAAGACATCCCTCCACAGAAAAAAATGACAGTCCTTTACACTCATCTGAAATGTCGTCATAGGTGCCAGTGTCACACAGGTTTCGGTCTCCCGTGCGGGAAGACGCTTCTGCTCCTGGCTCAGTGAGGACCCAGTTGGGTTTGGTGATGGATTGCAGTCCACAACCAGAGGAGATTACTCAGATAAATTACAGCTAAACTCCCCTGATGGCCAAACCTGGTTTACTGCAGCAGGAGACAGGCTGCTTCAGAGCTGAAAATGGAGACAATGGGTCAACACAGCGGATGAAATCTGGGAAATGAGCTTCATTAACACTGTAATAATAAATAAGACAATAATTATGTGTTTACAACACAAAAGTGTTAACATAACTTTTTCCCAGATGAACAGGATACTAGCATTTACTAGACATAAATGCCAGTTTTACCATTTTAGCTACTAGGTTTTCAGTTTTGTCAAAGTCAAAAGAACAATTCATCATTTTGTAAAAAATGTTTTGCTTTCTTTTCAAGCTGAGTCGATTGATATTAATGTCACATAATGTATGGAGCTGCAGTTAGACTATGGTTTGCCTAGCTTAGCATTAAGACTGGAAGTAGCAGGGAAACAGCTAGCCTGGCTCTTTAAAGCAGAGATAATGCTGCATTCATGCTCTATGAGCAGTATGGGAAGAATACACGACTCCCGTTATTCCAACTTGGGTTCATTAATGCGTTATTCTAAGATGGTTTACCCCACAGTTAACCTTGTGGTCACACCATATAAATATCCTTCTTAAAGTAGCTTCTTGCTGCTGTGTTACATATTTGTAGCAGTTTGTAATCAAGTGAAACTAAACCAAACACACTTAAGTTCCTTTTAAATTAGCTGAATTGATTAAGAATTGATTTAATTCAGATGCAACTGTAAGGTGCCTTGGCAGCCATGTGACATGAGACAGAGATATTTAAAACATCAGGGAGAGTAGGTATGATAATAATTTAAAAAAAATAGCAGGAATAGCAAAGCATTTTCAGTTTATGTATGCATTAAACAAACAAGGTCAATTTTTTGTTTTTTGCTGTTGAACACAACACACACAACACAGCGGTGTATTTTTGTTTTTCCATGTGCTTCTGGTCTTAGTGTCGTTCTTCTTATCTGGCTCTCAGACATAAAGCAGATATGTGTATTTCCCCAGATGTTGAACCATTCTTAGGTTAACAAAATGTACTTTCCTCACAATAACTAATCCTTGCACACAATCCTGCAGGAGTCCATTGTTCAGTGGTTTTGGTATTTAGCAAAAATTTAATTTCAAACAAACACAGCAACACAGACAAATAGGGACTCATCTGTTTGACTAATTCCATTTTTTTTACACACACACACACACTCACACACACACACACACACACACACACACACACACACACACACACACACACACACACACACACACACACACACACACACACACACACACACACACACACACACACACACACACACACACACACACACACACACACACAATCCAAACATTCGTCAGAGCCCGGCTCCCTGGAGGTTCCTTTAATGGAGGCCTTGTTTTTGGTGTGCGGCCTCCTGTACAGCTGTACAGATCAATTAAACGACCAGAGCTCTTCATTGCATCCTAAATTAACTAAATACATAAATACATTTGGCCTGGATTCAGCCCCTTGGCAGACATTACGTACAGCAATGCCATCTAGAAACTTTAATTAGCACATAACACACTCAAATACACAGTCACATTTCAATCATTAGCTCTCATTAACCAGCAAAAACCTTCCCCTCAATGCACTTGGGTCCAGCTCTCATGGGGACCAATCAGATTACGTTGCTCTCTCTGTTCGGGGAAACAACGTCATCCGACACTGGATGATATCTATCTATCTATCTATCTATCTATCTATCTATCTATCTATCTATCTATCTATCTATCTATCTATCTAATTACTGATTAACAACATTACTCAGTAGTTGTCTTCCAGCATCATGTCCGCATCATGTAATCATACATCACCAGAAAGCTCTTTCTAGGGTAAGGGAAGGTGTCATAGCGTCAAACCAGCGTAAAGTCTTCATCAATGCTCGCACTTCTTTCTCTGCAGACATTCTAACTCATCAAACTGGTGAGAGTAATACTGTAACATGATACGTAATAGCTGCATTCCATTTAGGTGGTGCCCTGCTATTGTGCATGCTGGGTCACCAGCACACCTAAATATAACAGAGCCATCATTAGCTGCAGCTGTGCCTTTCTACTATGACATGTCAAAATGTCTTGAGAGAGGTCCTTTCCTAGTGGAATCACACAACTTCTGAGAATGCACAGTCATAAACTATGGACTGCATGTTACAAAAATCCCTGCAGAAAGTTTTTTCCTTAATTACTTAGTTAATCTCAACTAATAAAGTAAGGTTTAATGCCTTTTTGAACCAATGACGATGTATCTAATTCCAATTTTGTGAAGGTGATGTTTTCTCTGTTGACACTGTGGTAGAGGTGTTGACTCTAACTTTTTGGTAATTTTTGTAAATATACAGTGAATAGTGGATGTGTTGTTTTTGCATTTTATTGACTCCACTCTCCTCTCACTTATCTCTCCTTTACATGTTACATATGTTTTACAGATTACACTGGAAACAGTGCATCTGCCCTTTTTGTGTTGTACTCTTATGTTTGTTTTGATGAATACCTTTGCACTACCCAACCTTACGCCACTCCCACTACTTCTCTTTTCTTTAGACTTCAACTTTACAGTCACATTGCATATGTACTGTACTACTGTACTACTACATACTGTGTGTACATACATACAGTAAGCATTGGATATTTGCTTCAGTAAATGTAGTTTTTCTTCCTTGATACTTTTACTGTATCATATTGATACTGTAAGTGTATTTTGTAATTGTAGAATGGAAGGGCTACACGTGCATTCAGTAATAGTAATAGTAATCCTGTTTTGTGCAATGACAATGCATCTGAAGCAAGATTAGAATACAATATTAGAAGTAGCTTTCAATACAATCTAACACAATCACTAATTACAGGCTTGAAAATGACCAGTGACGCTCTGTGATGCTTAAACATTATGAGCTTCACAAAGGTAGGATGTGTTGTAGGGCTTAAGTATTGAATTGCATTAGATTGTACAGGTGTTTCTGATGCATTTGTAAACTGCATTTTTCACTTTGTGCCTGAGAAAGATCAACAATGGACTGAAACATTGCAAACACCATGGGCGCATCACCTCTGTGCAGTCTTCTTTTGCTGTTTAGTTGGAGAGTTTAAGCCATTTTTCTCAAAGTATGAATGCTACCACCAGAGTGCGACTCTCTCAGTGTCCCTCCCCAGTCGGGTGCAGTGCGTCACCACAGACAGTTGTTGCTCATAGATGCTTTAGCAGCCCTGCAGTAATGAAATCTGAGCGCCTGTTATGGCAGGATGACCTCACCTCAAACAGCCAACCTGCTGCAGCTAAATTAATTTAACGAGGTGTTTGTCATGGTTTTGTCTGGGCGTTAGTTGTTGAGTACTGCAATGTTTATTTCTGTGTTTTCATGGAAAGGCAACATGAAACAGGTCAATTTTATTTCATAATTACAACTTGTCCAATAATTATTGGAACATGTACTCTGTCTATGTTTCTAAAAGATTTGCTGTTTTCTGACATTACACAATGGAGATAGTATCAGTACACCTGTAATGTTTTTATTTACATTTTTGCATTGCCATGTCCGTCACTGCTAGTTTGGCAGTTGTGTGTGAAGCAGGGACAAATAAGAGAAACCTCTTTGAGAATCAACCCAGGTGGGACTTGAACCCACAATCCCCAGCTCCGGAGGCTGATGCCTTATCCATTAGGCCACTGGGTCAGGTACATCATTGACTCAGATAGAGTTAGAAAACACATTGTACTATTGTTTTTTATCCAGAAATTGATCAATCATCAAGTTCATTTTGATATAGAAAGTCACAAAATAGAGGTCAGGAAAGGGAACAAATGTGATTCAGAGAGTTAAAAATGAATGTAAAATTAGGAGGAAATACCAACATTAATGATCTGTTTTTATCCATTTGGGTCAAACTTTTTGAGGCACACTTTTTGTCTTTTATTTTTAACATTTTATTTTACATTTAATACATAACGCGTTGTCACCCTCTCTTTATTTATTTATTTATGACACACACAAGTACACGCACACGCACACGCACACACAAACACACACACACACAGACACCACCCAGGGGGCTGCACTGATATTGTCTGGGAGAGTTAACTCAGTCAGATCATACCGTGTTGTCATGCAACATTCATCACATCCATTAACGCCCAGATTTCTCATTTTCCGCTCAGGTATAATTTTTCATGACCACCTTTTCTTGAATTTGATTTCTTAGATGCAGAAGAAGTTACAGTTACAGTACAGTATGTAGTCTGTATATTAGTCAATAGCCTGACACTTTATTCTACAGTGGACGTTCCTGTTCTACAGTAGAAGACATGGTTACATTTTAAATAACATTGTTGCATAGAATAAACATATATTAAGTAATCAGAGAAAGTTGATGCAGATATATTTTCTAATTAATTTTTGTTCTTACTAATTAAAGCAATGACCTTAATAGCTAGCATTCTACAAATAGTAGTATTCACGTAAGAAAACATATGAAGAAAAATTTGAAATGAAAAAATAATCTAATATGAAAATAGAATCTATATTAGTTAAATGATTAAATGATTGATTGTTCTGAGTCTGAATCTTGACTGTGTGTGACTTTAAACAGATGCTGTCAATTACTCACCACTTCCCCATATAAATATCATCTTATTTATTCCTAATTGGGGTGACAGTGCTCCTCTCTGCAATGTTCATTAAAATCCTCCACATTTAACCATGTTATGAAGTCTGAAAGCAGTACTAGCAAATAACTAGTAAATAAACAACATAACAAGTATGGTGACTTTAATACACAGCAGGAACCCAGTAATCTTGCTTCCTATTCAAGTTATTCAACAAAAATATTATTTTTATTATTATGTTTACATGTTTATGTTTATACATTTATCAATACACATAGTACATGCTATATAATACATTATCTTTTATGTGTGGTGGCTTCAATGGAACTATAGTCAGTCAAAACTTAAACATTAAAGTCTTAGGACTTAATCTTAGTCTTAGGACTCAGCAGGATGTAGGCCTACCTGTTTTAAGTCCAACACTTTTACAAAAATAAAAGCAAATAAGCTATTAATGTTTGATTGACCAATACATATAAATTCAAGTTCTTTATTGTCATGTGGACAAAAACTAGCTAGCATTGAGTCAGAGAACATAAAACAGTTCAGCAGAAGCCCAGTTCAGACTAAAGATTCACAACAAGATGAGTTGAAACTTGCAACTTTTTGCAACGCAACCAATGATCACATTGCACAGAAATTTGACTTGCATTTTGTGTCTGTTAAGAGGCACAAAGGCACTCATTAGAACATGCCCCCACAACTGCCGTTTTAGCTAACTGGGAGCTCTGGCCATTAGCTACAGCTACTCGAGTTTGCTAGTACAGATTTTTGGTCTTTTTTTTCTTCTATCAACAGTACTCTGTGACATCTAATAATCAAGATTCAGGTAAAAGTGGACCGGATTTCTCCTTTAAACTGCCACTTCAACCAGCTGTTTGTAACATTAAAATAAAATGGATTATGGATCATTTTATTTCTATAGTTTGCAGTTGGCTTTACCAGCCGAATTGTTTATTGGCTGTTGAAACTGTGGAAAAGCTGTGGAATCCCTTACGTTGTAAAACCAACCTCTGCGACTTGAACAGCTGAGTTGCAGCAAAACCATCAGCTGGCTTGAGTAAAGCTGAGATGGGCCGGTTCAGACCGCTGCAACATTTCCCTGCGACGTTCTATTTCGTCTTGAATCTTTGGTCTGAACTGGGCTCAAAGTAGCCTTAATAGGAATGGAATATGATAGAATTTCAAATAAAATAATGACACTGTGTTATAAAGGTTTATCTTGTAATTCATGGTAAGACAACAAAACAGTTATGCTACTGTTAAGCCACTGTATCAACATATGACTATAACATTCACATACAAATGGCACAATCAGCTGTCCTACTGTATTCTTCTTCTTCACATCATCAGAAGCAGATGTTAGTTTGAGAAAGTATGCTGTTGAAAGCAGCCTATCAGCTCTCTCCTCCCTTCCTCCCCACTGCTGATTGGTTGACTTGTAGAGGAAGAGGATGCCGGGACAGCAAAGATGTCCGCGCTCATTTGAAAACCTGCGGTAGCCAAATCCGCAGTTTGGCACCTGATCTGAGTTGTTTTTATATTGGCACCGGTAACGACGTTGTGCTTAAGCAAGACTCATACTAAGGAAAGATAAGGACTCAGCGACAAGAGCCAGACTATTCCATACTATCAGGTTAGCGGCTAAATGTCTCACTGCAAACTCAAAGCTAGCTGAAGCTAACATCAGCTAGCGTGCAGAGCCAGTGAAAGCAACGGTACTCTGAGTGCGTTTAGCGTTAGAAGAGTACTTTATAGCTAGCCTTTCACTCACAGCTAACTTTAAACACTTTTATTCATATAACTTACACAATCATATTGGCAAGGAAGTACTGCCTTGTTTTGGGGTAATTTGTGAGTTGAATATTTACAGCTAGCTGCTAGCATGTAGCATCTGTCATAGTCAACAGTATACACATACAGTAGATACAAGTTGTTTTTTGGGGATTTGTATGTCGAATATTGTACCGACTTCTAACAATGTAATTACATGTTGTGAGGAATAACGTTACAGATAGCTAGCATACAACCCTGTTTGGTATTGTTTCATGCTACCTAACCTAGTGGTATGTAAAATGAGAATAAAGCTACAAACTAACGGTATTCACTTATGGCTACATGTCTAGTCTGATCATTATCACACATCAAGCCAGTGTGATGACATGTTTAGACTTGGCGTTAAATGAAAGTAAAATGCATTTTTGATTTTAAAATGGAACACCTCAACCTCCTCAAGTACAACTAAATACCAGTACACCAGTACCATAATTTGACAACCGCTGCCTCAACAGTTGCACAACTTTGGTCTATTTATTGTCTAAGTCCATAGCTATTTGTTATGACAGGTATGAACAAATGCACATGTAAGTTGGGCTTTTTTTTAGGTTAACTTACCCAAGGTACCTTGCCAACGTCAATTAAAACCCAACAGTCAGTATTAACAAAACATGCTGCACCAGGTTTACAATGTAAGGGTAATAATAATAATAAGTATTATTTTGGTGGAAAACTGGGTTGTTTTTATAGGCGGCAGTTCACTTTCTCAGTTCTGTTTCTGGGTTCCACACTTCATTCTCATGTAGTGAAAAGTTCCTTAATTTATGGATTTAAATATTTGCTATACAACATTTTCGTAGGTATGGTCCTAGATTTATTTTATGACATAGAAAGTCCTCCTTCTTTTGTCTCAACTCTCCTGCATTCTACATTATCTTATCTACATGAAAAACAGTGACAGAGTCTGGTAGAATATGTTAAACCAATTGAACTGTGCTGTGGGCAGTAGGTTAAATGACATAAGGTTTCTTGCTTTGTAAAAAAAAAAAAGAAATTGTCTTCCTCATCCCCTATTCTTCCTAGAAATAATGCTGATATCTGGAACTCATGTCGGAAGTCGTGTATGAAGAGACAGCCACGATGATCGCAGCAGGGGAATTGCAGTCGTTTGTCCCGTTTGGCCGCGAGCACTGCAGGAACCATCCAAATGCCTTCAACCTGCAGCTCCGAGAGCTCCAGCCCGCCTCTGAGCTCTGGTCGTCAGATGGTGCCGCTGGCCTAGTGGGGTCGCTGCAGGAAGTCAGTCTGCAGGAAAGAGAGAGGGTGAGATTGCATGGCATTAAAATATTAATGAGGATAAAAGCAGCAGTAGGCTAGAAGGAGAACAAATACAACAAAAGAAAGTAAGGAAATTTAATTTGGAAATTGTTTTTTAAGGTGTGTTATTGCTTTAAAATGTGTTACATTGTATGGCACTAAAAATAAATTTTTAACAATGATTGTTGACTTAACAACAATAGATAGTCCCATCTATTGATTACTTTAGACTTGGTACCAAGTTAAATGTAATGTTGCATCACTTCTTTAGCAATGAAACTTATAATACTATATATGTAACTTGTAGTTTGTATTGTTAATTCAGTTCTTGGTGTGTTGGCTTAATGGATATTTTTTGATTAGCAGGAATCCTGGCAGCTTAGGAAGGGCTGCAAGGGAGTCAGGGAGGAAGATGTTGAGTTTGAAGAGGAGCTCTACGCAGCAGGAACTGTGGTTGTCTGGAGCCAGGGCAGTCGAACCCAGGCCTCCAACGTATATAAGGCCTTCACCGTCGACAGCCCAGTGCAGCAGGTCGGTTACTGAATGCTGTTTTCAGGCCGTAAGCTATCGTGATACCACTCTTCTACCTTAGGGCAGATCTAAGACACTATGTTGATTTCTGTCTGTAAAAGTGGCCTTTTGCTTTACAATAAGTATATTGAGACTCACTAGACGAATTAGATGGTAATTAAAATGTCTCATGTTATTCACATTCTTAGGTAAGACAAAAGCTTTTCAAACAACTTAATTGAGAAATACAAGTTCGGGAAATAGATAAGAATTGTGGCTTTTTGTATGGATGCATCATTATATTAAAAACACTAATTTGTAAAAACAATGGAAGTGGAATTATAATCTGTTTCATATTCTGTCTGCAGGCCTTATGGTGTACCTTTGCTGTCCCTCAGAACAAGACAGATGGTACTGTGTAATTCAAAATGTTGAAAAGCATGTCTTGTTTCAAGTCATCTATTCATATCTATTGATTGTAGTTCTATAAAGAAGATACATAATCTTTTATTTTTGTTTTACAGAAGAGGAAGTGGAGCAGACAGTGTGTATCGTGCAGAGTAGCTGTGTTAACGTTCACACTGTAACCGGGAAGGATTTTATCTCACCTCTACCCTTTCAGGTGAGGAGGAGAGAAACGCTGGTGGGAAATGTTGTATCCCACATAAGAGAGCATTCAAGATGGGTAGAGAAGTTCCAAAGCATCTGCTGAATTTCATTTTTTTGAATTTTCAAAAAAAGTTTCTCTTAAAACGTTGTTCTTCTCGCTCTCAAAACCTGAGTCTTTGCTCTCGATTCAGTTTTTTGCTCTGGTCTCAGGATTTTTCTCTCCATGTGAAAATAGTGTACAGATAGAAAACTAGCAGCCAGCCCACTTCTAAATAAATACCTTTTAATTAGCTTTAATTATTATGAGACAATTGTTTTTCACACTGATAGCAGCAAATATATATTAGAGAGGTGTT
>NC_045749.1:5879389-5880584 GCF_008692095.1 Etheostoma spectabile | reverse complement strand
ATGTTTCCTCTGTTTTTTTTGTATTCTTGCTTGAGGCCTATGAAGGTAGTATTGTGTTTACTAATGGAGAGTCTGACACCCACTCTCATGAAATGATTGCAATGAATACAAAGGCAAGCAGACAACATGTTGGTGTTTTGAGCAGAGCAAGAAAATCTTTGTGACAGGAAGCATCTCCACTGCTGGGGTGTCCTTGACACAAACCCTCAGGGTGTTCTCTAGTTGACCCTTCATCTCTCTTTAGAAGTTGGAAAGACTAGAATTGTGTTATAAGGTTCAGTCAAAAATCATATTATGAAATATGAAAAATATTGCTGCATGTACCAAGAATTTTCATGTTCAAATATTCTGCCGATTATTTTCTTTAACGGACTAATCATTAGATCTATGTGTATCTAAGTGTCAGAAGACAGTGACAAATGTCCATCACAGTTTTCCTGAGCCCAAAGTGACATCTTCAATTGCTTGTTTTGTCCGACTAACAGTCCAAAATCCAGTATTAATTTAATAATCATACAGCAATACTTACCTGGCATTCACCACTTAACATCATTTGAAAGTTATTTAATTTTTTGACTTAAATTGAGCTGTGGCATTTTCATTAACTGCCCATACGCTTTGTTGTTCTGTAGTTATGTGTCACAAGTGGGCAAGAAATTGGTAATCGCAAGTTTAAAGAGTTGCCTTTAGGTCATCGAGAAGTTTGTTTGTCAAATTGTAGAAATGGCATCTGTTTCAGTACTGTGTGGAACATTGAAACATTGTTTTCATTATTACCCAGCAACATCACTGTATGTGTAAAATGTCTTCCCTGTCTATCCTCTCTTGTCTCCTCCAGGTCTCAAATGTCTGGGCAACAAAGTTTGGACTTTTGTTAGAACGAAAAAACACAGCGACTGACGCACAACTCAGCCTCCCTGGGTACACATTAACACTGCACATGCATACACAAGTTAAGAGCTGAACAAAACCTGAACAAATGTGTCTGCATTAAGGATAACCACCTAGTCACACACTCGCATAAACCATTGTTATTTGGCAGGTAACTGGGGTACTGAGCTCTTTTTCTCTACAGGGAACCTCTCCCCACCGTGTTCAGCATGCTGCATCCTCTAGACGAGATTGCACCAGTAGTTTGTAAACCTGCAGGTACAACACTCTCTCTCTCTCTCTCTCTCTCTCTCTCTCTCTCTCT
>NC_045749.1:5849151-5879379 GCF_008692095.1 Etheostoma spectabile | reverse complement strand
CTCTCTCTCTCTCTCTCTCTCTCTCTCTCTCTCTCTCTCTCCCTCTCTCCCGTTCTCTCAATGAATCATCAGCATACTTAAACCTGATTCTATGTGTGATTTTTCAGGTCTGTTTGAAGGATCCCATGTACAGTATGCATCAGATGCCACCATGAAGATAGTGTTCAGCTGCTGTCAGCCCTCTGTAGTTGTCTCCTATGACACTGTACAAGGAATTCACTCTGTCTGGGCCCTACGCAAAGTGACACAGGATGTGAGTGAATACACAGACATACACATTCAAACACGAGAGGGGGATTGGGACGGGGAGGGGGGGGGGCAGGGGGGGGGGCAGAATGCCTAACATTACCGCCTGGGGTCTGCCTACTTCCACCTACGTAACACAATCGCCTCCGCCCTCCCTTACCCCCACACTGCTGCAATTCTTGTCCACAGTCTCTCACTTCCGTCTCGATTTTTGCAACTCTCTCCTCTCTCGGTCTCGCTCACAAATCCCTCCACAACTTCAATTGGTCCAGAATTCAGCTGCTCGCATCATAACTCGAACCCCCTCCATCCACCACATCACTCCTGTCCTCCAACAGCTCCACTGGCTCCGGTCCAGTTCCGTATCAAATTCAAAATCCTTCTATTAGCATTCAGGCCATCCACAACCTCGCCCCCCCATATTGTGTCTGATCTCCTCCAGCGTCCCACTCCCTCCGCTCCTCAGATCCTTCCTCCATAAACCTGCTGTCCCCCCCGCCCTCTCACCACCATGGGGGCAGAGCATTTAGCCGCTCTGCTCCCGTCTCTGGAACTCACTACCCCCCAAATCAGAAACATTGATTCATTCCCCCATTTCAAATCACAACTAAAAACACATCTGTTTATAACTGCCTATTCACTTAAATGTCTGTTGCTCTCCGCTTTTCTGTTGTATAGTATTTGTTTTGCTGTATAGTATTTTTTTGCTGTATAGTTTTTTTTCTTTTGTATAGTATTTGTTTTGCTGTTGTATGTTTGTTTGTTTGGTTTTGCTGTATTTTTGTTTTGCTGTTGTAGTATTTGTTTGCTGTTTGTATGTATTTGTTTTGCTGTTGTATAGTATTTGTTTTTGCTGTCTAATTTAGAATTCCCTGTGCGGCGTCCTTGAGTGCCATGAAAGGCGTCTTTAAATAAAATGTATTATTATTATTATTATTATTACAAGAGAGTCTACCTTTTCCTAACTTCCAGCCTCTTTCCCCCATCAGGAGCGATCTACAGTCCTGCGGTGTACAGCAGATCCAGTTGGCACGCCGTTGGGTCTGATGGCATCTGGCTTACTGACCTCTCACCTCCGTAATATCTCCCGCCTGGACTCCCCCGGTGGCAGTGGGGCAACTGGGCTCGGTGCCGGAACTGGAACAAGGTAAAAGTGAAATGAAAGTGTTGTCCTCACATCAGTTTATATGTGAGATTTTTGGCCTTCATATGTAAATGCCTCATTATGTCTACAATTGTTATTAAACTTTTATGCTAGGATTATCCCACAGAGACATTATCAGTTTTACAAACCATACCTGGCCAAGAGTGTCAATAGCATCAACATCAGTAGCATTATAATTAAAATGCATATACAGAGAATAAACATAAAAACCTGCATCCAGACAGAGAATTGCCACATCAACTGTTTGCAATTATTATTTTATTTTATTTTATATTTCCACTGGTGACTTTAAGAGCATCTCTGGTCTCTGCCCTTGTCTAATCCCATTCTTTGTTTTCTACTCCTAGTTGTGCAGTTGGTCCTGGCTCTCCTCTCCACTACAGTGCTCTGCACAGCCACCAGAGCAGGATCATGACGTCTTCACCTGGATTTCACTCCCGTGTTCATTCCCCGAGTATATCCAACATGGCTGCCCTCAGGTGAGTAAGACTTGAAATTGAACTTTCCAGCCTAATTAAGAATGCCCTCGGACCATTGAGTGTTAAAGCTAGTGGTCAAAAACTCTACTTTGTACTATGTCTCTTTTTTGTCCTCCTCTATCTTTCCGTCCCAGTCGTGCCCACTCTCCAGGCATGGCGGCGCCATCCTTTTCAGGCGCGGCTCGTTTCAACACGTCTTTCCATAGCCCGTCGCCCAGAGGGCACCATGGCGTGATACACTCTCCCAACAGCACGGTCAACGAGACAATGCTGGTACCAGAGATGGAGCCCATCATACCCGACCTCTGCATGGAGCAGCTTTGGAGTGAGACGGTCACAGCTGGCTGTCACAGGTAATTACCAGGACTGAACCCTACATGTGCAGGCACATGCTTCATTTACATCAATGACAGACACTATTGAGAATTAATTATTGAGATTTTTTATTTATTTTTATTTTTATTTTTTTATTTTAATGGGATTTCAACTTTGTCTGGGATGGCCTTCATTCCTCTAAATTCATTAATGTAGCTACTTTGCTTTTCTTGGCTATCTTAGCAACTGAACTTTCAGGTATATTTAGGTACATCACCTTAATGAGTAAATGCCAGCAAATGTAATGGCTTTTTATCATAAAGTTGTGTCACCAGCCATCATCATCATCATCATCATCATCATCAAAAAAACAGAATTTCCCCCTTGTTATGTTATGTCAGATTCATTTTTTTTGTGGAATATAATTATTTCTTTATGCAGTTCTTTAATTTAATTTTAATAGGGATGTGAATCTTCAATGGCCTTACAATTCAATTACGATTATCCTGTCAGTGATTCAAATTGATTCAATATCACAAGGCATCATAATTCGTCAATTATTATATATTGCTACACATGGTTTTCATCCCCAAATTCAAGCAGTCAGATAAATAAGAGCACCCCTTTTTCTTGTATCTGCTCTTAAAAAAGACATTTCCTCAATGTAGCAGAGTCTGAACACAACAGTCAAAAGACAAAAGGCAAAAACAAAAAAGCAGGGACCGAAAAATCAGTAGGTAAAAATCGATTGTGGTCTGTTGCCTCAATGCAGAATTGTCCAGGTCTGCATCACGATCGAATGATTAATTTCAACATCCTAAACTCCTCATATAGTTTCTTGTGAAGTTTGGTAGCATCCAGGTAGAGAGAAGTGAAGCATTTCACCATATCTGACCCTAATTATTCCTCTTTTTTATCAAATTATTCAATTACTAAAAAGTTGCCATGATGTATTTTGACCTAGCAATGACCGAGACGGAGAGAACATCATATCTAGAAGAATCCTCTCTTAGTACTTAGTCCATTTAGCTAAAAAGTTGGTCAGAGATCATTTCTAAATCACTGATAAGCCAAACTCTCCTTTAGGGGTGGGAATCTCTGGGCACCTCACAATTCGATTCCGGTTCAGAGGCCAACGATTCAAATCTAAACCGATTTATCAATGCAACAATTTTTGAATGTTCATTTTCATGCGTGATTTAAAAAAATATACATATAAATCTGAGTTGTTAGATTTTGACATATGCAGTATTTGTCACACACAAGTTTTAATGAAATGTTTAATCTACTGAGGTTTTTATTTTGTTGTCATTCCATGCTTAAGCCTTAAACATGCTTATGAGGCTCAGTCATGTTTGAAGGGGGAGAATTGGCTTCTTAGGACATGAAACATGAGATAGTCAGATGTAACGTGATGATGTAGATGAACAGCGTTTATGTGTTTTACCTAATTATTTTATGTATTTCCTATTAGATAACATATATATATATATATATATGTATATGTATATATATAAATGTATATGTATATATATATGTATATATATATGTATATGCATATATATATATTATATGTATTATATGTATTATGTATATGGTATATGTATATATTATGTATATGTATGTATATGCATATGATATATATATATTATATATATATGTATCTGCATATGATATATATATATTTATATGTATGTGTATGTGTATGTATATACACGCACACACACACACACACACACACCACACACACACACACACACACACACACACAACCACACACACACCCACCCACACACACAAACCTTTTTGTCCTTTTGGCCTTTTTTGTGTATTCTTTTTCCGTACTCTTGCCTAAACTCAATGTCGTTGTCCATTATCCCATCCTCTTCAGCCACGTGGTTTTTTGATTTGTACATGTCTAGAGACAATACTTTTAATAAAAATCAACATCAGTAGAATCGTTCTAGAGAGAATTGTGATGGATCTAATAATCGATTCCCCCCCCCCCCCCACACCCCTAGGTTCCTTACACCGATGGTAAATGTGTTGGCAAGCCATTTTAACATTTAAAAGCTAAGTTCGACTATCCGGAATTAACATTGTAGATATCAATAACGTCTTTATGACTAGTCATAATTACATTTCGGATAGTTGGAATTGTCATTCAAGATATCTGTACCGTAATTGTGACTAGTCAAAACGACAGATAGAAATATCTGTAATTCAGTTTTGACTAGGCAAAACTGAATTACAGATATCTACAATGACGTCATTGAAAACGTTAATCAACGCGTCACACATCTTAAATGACAATTGCAGATATCTGTAATTCAGTTTTGACTAGGCAAAATGAAAGTTAAAGATATCTCAAACGTCATTATGACTAGTGCAAATTACTGGGCATGACGTTGCTCTATTTTAGATCCGTGATTTCCCCTCCACGCCATAATCAAAGAAGTGGTAGATTAAGTAGAAGTTAATTTCCTTATTTCTGAGAACGGAAGAAGAAAGAGTGGCTTTAATAAAAAAATAAAAAATAAAACAGAAAATGGCATGCAATTGAACGAGCCCTCACAGAGGGGATTTGTGGAGAGAGAGAACGTCGTTCTATTGAAAACTGTGAAAGAAATCTCGGAAGAATTGAACATATGCGGAAAGCAACGCTGAATCCTCATTTCTTGCTGCCAGCTCCTGTCTTGCACGGGCTGCAGCATTAAAAAGACGATTAAAAACGCCTTCGCCCTCTGGCTGCTCCGACATGTTAATGTGCGAATGTGCTAATTACACAACTAACAGGTTTTAGCTACAGTGGTGCTCAAAAGTTTACATACACATGCTTAGTTGACTAAAAAGAGGAATAAAAAATCATGTTTTGGAAATTTATTTTAATACTAAATTAAAAAATGAGGTAAAATCCAACCTTTAAGGACACCAATTTTCTTTGTGAATGAATAACGTTTTGTAAATAATAAATGTTCTTATTTAAAATACAGGGGTCATAAGATACATACCCTATGTTAAATTCCCATAGAGGCAGGCAGATTTTTATTATTAAAGGCCAGTTATTCCTGGATTCAGGATTTATGCATCCTGATAGTTCCCTTGGCCTTTAAATTAAAATAGCCCCACTCCTCACATACTCTTCACCATGCTTAGAGATAGGCATGGGATACTTTCTATAAAATCATCTTCAATGCAAATCAACCAGGTATTAGTCTAACTGAAATAAAACCATGCCTATCTCTAAGCATGGTGAAGAGTATGTGAGGATGTGGGGCTATTTTAATTCTAAAGGCCAAGGGAACTTTATCAGGATGCATAATATCCTGAATCCAGGAAATAACTGGCCTTTAATAATAAATCTGCCTGCCTCTATGGAATTTAACATAGGGGTATGTATACTTATGACCCCTGTATTTTAAATAAGAACATTTATTTATTTACATACGTTATTCATTCACAAAGAAAATTGGTGTCCTTAAAGGTTGGATTTTACCTCATTTTTAATTTAGGTATTAAAATAAATTTCCAAAACATGATTTTTTTATTCCTCTTTTTAGTCAACTTAAGCATGTGTATGTAAACTTTTGAGCACCACTGTATGTGATTTGATGATTTGAACAATGCGCTCTGCTCCCGCCTGTGGGATGCGGGCCCAATCTGCATAAAGATATCTGCAACGTCATTTTGCCTAGTCAAAACTCTAATTCAAGATATCTGTAATTACATTTTGACTAGGCAGAATGAAAGTTAAAGATATCTCAAATTTCAGATATCTCTAATTAAAATTTATTTCAAGATATCTATATCTTGAAAATCGATATCTACTATTAAATTACGAATATCCCTAACTCCAGTTTGAGATATCTACAACATAATTTTGACTAGTCATAATTCCAGTTACAGATATCTACAAGGTCTTTTCGCCTAGTCAAAACTTAATTTAAGATATCTGAAAAGGACCATATAGATATCTTGAATTGAGTTGAATTAAAGATATCTTGAACTGGAGTTAAGACTAGTCAGTATCACATTGTATATCTCGAACTGGAATTACAGATATCTACAACTCAGTTGCGAATACCGTAAATGACAAAGTAGATATCTGCAACTGAATTGTAGATATCTGGAATGATACACACATACAAAATGAAGCAACGTGATGTAATTTTCCTAGGAAGAATGTCTTGTGGATATCTGAATTACAATTGTGGATAGGAAGAAGTATTGCGGATATCCAAAATGTTCTTTTTGACTAGGCAAAACTGACTTAAAGATCTCTGTCAACACATATCCAGTCTAGCTATTAAATGTTAAAATGGCTTGCCATAAAATGTGAGATTATTCTATTTTGTATTTTTGTTTTACTCTTGGTTTTGTTGCTGTTCGTGTTTAGTTACTGCTGTTGTATAACATGAATCTTTTATCTTTTTTGTGTTTGCAGGGATATGAGCAGCCAGGCTTGTAAAGTATTTCTGACCTCTGACCTCTGTGAGAACCGCTACCTCTGTTTCCTGGTGGAGTCTCACCAACAGCTCAGGTCAACAAACCCACACACACAGTGTAGCCGCCATACACAATACATATTTGATGAAGACTTCCCTAGCATGCGCCACTTTACATTGTGTAATCAAGGGGTCCATTAAAAGTCTAAAATCATCCAACTCTAATGCCCGAGGCAATATGACAGTAACAGTACTAAACATTGTTTGCTCATGATGGTAGAATGTCAGACCAACCACAGAATACCGCCAGAATAGTTTCAATGTAACTTGCTTACTTTTTTTCATCATCACTCTCTCCATCTTATTCTGCTCTCTTTTTCATTGTTTCCATAGATGTGTGAAGTTCATTGAGAGCAACAATACATCTCAGCTAATCTTCACCTCTGTCACAACCATCCCTGCCAAAGATGCAGAGCCTCTGCAGGTAGATCACAATATTTAGCCTTCATAAGATATTCAGTGTGTAGGTGAAGGTTATTGACATTATTTTCCCAAATCATCACACACACACACACACACACCACACAGACACACACACAATCGACTCTTTATTCAGAAAGTTTAGTATGTTTAGATGAGCGATTACAATTTTTTTTGTTTTTTGTGTGATTGTATTGCACACACACACACACACACACACACACACACACACACACACACCACACACACACACACACACACACACACACACACACACACACACACACACACAATCTACTCGTTTATTCAGAAAGTTAGTACATTTTTAGATGAGCGATTACAATTTTTTTTGTTTTTGTGTGATTGTATTGTACACTTGCGGTCACTTTAATACACTTGTACAATCTAATGCAATCCAATACAACTGTTCTTCCATAAAGTCTATCTTTATGTCTCCTATAATGTTCAGTCTTTATCACAAAAGGTATTACATTAATTATGTTTTATTGCTTAGGTCAATGGTGTTGTTGTACTAGACTGAATTATATTGAGAGGTGTTTGTAATATTCTGCCACCTCATGTATGTAAATAGGAAGGAACAAAACTAAAAGGAAATAATGCAATTTACAATAACTTCATAGTACTATGAACTTTTATCTCTATGATAAACATGTAATTGAATTTACACATTTTCGACAATGTCACTACCAACTTTATGAACTTGTAAAGGTAGAATGCAGGGTTTTTCCTGACTCAGATTGTGCCTTTGGGGGCTGACTTTCCAAGACAAGCATGATTTATCCGAATACAAAACTGCTTTAAACAATACTATTGATATTTAAATACTATCGTTAAAATCACTGTGAGAGTCCGGTACAGCCAGACTCTGGACATTAAAAGTTAAAAGAGAGTTTAGCTCTCCTAATCAAGTTTATGTTCTGCTTGTTCAGCGGTTGTTGGTAAATTGCCATTAAACACATTCAGAGAGGTATTGCATTGCGTTTTCTTTTTCTTTCTATTTCTATTATTTTGGAATGTATTGTAGATATATTGAATTGCAATTTATGAAGATCAAACAGTGGCAGAAACAATTGGTTAACTTACAGAAAATTGCGATAATGGATAAATTGTTTGTCATTTCTTAAGCATGGCTGTTAAAGGCTCACTAGTTCTAGCTTCTCACATACAAACATTTATATTAATATACATGGGAATATTTTCTGGTTTTCGTATTCTTCTAGGACAGTTAAACTGAATAGCTTTAGGTTTTGTACTGAAGGTCATATAAACAAGCAAATATGTCAATTTGGGCTTTGGCAAATTATGATATATGGGTATTTTTCACAGTTTTCTGACATGGTATAGACCAAATGATTATTCACTTAACTGAGAAAATAATAGGGAGATCTATTGATAATGAAAATTGTTAGTTGCAGCCCAAGTGACTTAAGATATTACTGACAAAACATTTGGTCTTCAGAATATAGGTGCCATGCTGGTTTTGGAGGCCTGTGGCAGTCTGGTTCTCTACACAGGAATCACCAGGGTAAGGACGAACCAAACTTAATCAGATTAGAGTCTTTACATACTGGAGACAACAATTAAGGGACATTTCTGCTTATTGAAGTAAATTAAAAACATGAGGTTCCTGTCTTGGTGCTCATCTAGGTCAGTAAGGTGTTTATCCCCGGCCTCCTGTCACCCACCTTCAGCCTGACCAACCACCTCTCTCACCTCAGCACGCCGGTTGAGAATGTTAGCACGCCGGCTAATTCTGGCAGTAGGCACCTCCAAAGAATGGACGAGGTACCGCAATGTGTTTTAAACCTATTGTTCTTTATGCATTGATAGTTTAAATTACTTTATTTTGACACTTTTTGGTGGTAATACATTTTTTAGGTTACAAGATTGTGCCAGCATTACTTTACTAATTTGCTATTCAATCTTGTACTGTCTGAGTAACAATTTCCACAGAGCAAGACAATCTGTCACAGTCGACATGGAGGCTTGACTTGGTTTCCTGTTTTATAATTATTCCATTAAGCTGCTTGAAATAATCACAAAATACTCTTTTAAAAAACATTTTACCATAAAAACTGTATTGCTTCACCCGTGTCACCTCATCTTGGCTTCTTACTTTATTTCCTTCTGTTCTCCTCTTTTCTCTTTACTGCTACTTCACCTCGTTATTTTTCCCCTTCTCCTCCAGGCCGCTATGCCTTCACCAGTGTCAGAGCTGAGGGGCCCAAACATTAAACACCATGAAGGTTCATTTTTGGAAGATTACACTTTCCAACATGCCACGCCTTATATCCATGCCTTGCGGGACCCGGTCTGCAACCGGGTCACTTTGGTAAGTTTGTGAGTTTTCAAGTGACAAGATTGAATCAATTCACCACAGATGTTCTCCAAACTTGAATGCTCTGGAGATGTTAAGATGTAGTCTGAATTTGAGAAGGTGCTGTTTTCATACATACTGCAGAAATTGAAGAAAAGTAACCATTAGGGCTAGGCAATATATCGATGTTGTATCGATATTGCGATATGAGACTAGATATCGTCTTAGATTTTGGATGGATATATCGTTATATCGTAATATGATAAGTCTTGTCTTTACCTGGTTTTACAGGCTGCATTACACTAAAGTGATGTCATTTTCTGAACTTACCAGACTGTTCTAGCTGTTCTATTACCTAGCTTTACATACTAAGTCATTACATAATTTCTGGAGAACATTTATCAAAAATCTCGTTGTGTAAATACCATTTTGTTAAAGTCAACCAAACAATATCGTCGCAATATCAACATCTAGGTATTTGGTCAAGAAGATTGTGATATTTTCTCTAAATCGACCAGCCCCAGTAAACAAACTTGAGGTGGATGAGACTGAATAGTAACATTTTCCACAGTAAATTGTATATATAAAGTTGCTTTACAGTGTGCCATACAAAAGAGGCTTGTATGCGATTTAGGGTAATGTTTGCAGTTAAGGAAACCTCAGACTGACTGCAAAAGCAGTTCTAATCATTCATAGAAAACAACTGTGTGAGAGTCTCCCTCAAGGTTTGTTTCTAGTGAGTGATGTCTGTGTGTGTGATTCAGGCCCATCATCTGTTTGTGAATGGGAGCCACAAAGGAGTGAGTATTTATGTGTGTGTTTCTGCCTCCTGGGTCAGTGCTGTCAGACTTGGTATAGACAGTCAGCCCCAGACCCCTCTCTCTCTCTCTCTCATTCTCTCTTAACAGAATGTGAAAAACCAGTTTCTGAAGGCTGCTGCTTTTTTGACATATTGCCTCTGTTCATTGATTTTTTTCCTTTTGACCCCTTGATGAGTTGTCAATCTGGAGGCTAATTGTTTGGGAATGCAGCTCGCTGGAGTTTTAAAAAGCCCCAGCATTTTTCTGTGTGTTGTCAGGTCAATGGTTTATTTTCTTGTCAGGGTTTCTTTCTAATCAGTGATGACAAGAACAGGACCAACCCTGCTGGAGAAAATTAAAGTTGCAAGATGTTGTAATCTGATTTTCCTCTATACTACACCTATTAAAAATAATTGAAATAATGTGGTAATATATATTCTTCAAAAAAATAATATGTGAGCTGCTCTTATTTTTCTTAAAACATCAACAAATGCTGTGATGTTTTAAAGGAGCACCATAGAAATATGTTTATTTAATGGTTATGAAATATTTGGAAATGTTCACACTTGAAATGAAATGAAATGAAGGCTCCTGCAAATGACAATGTAATACAAAATGTAATCACACTTTGGTGCTTTTCATTTTACCTCTATACGGCAGTTTTTTTTACCTGATATTTTACATTTACCATGCACTAGGGTTGTTTTAACCACTGGAGTGTAGACCTTTTTAATGAAATGCAAAGAATATCAAGGGTATTCTGAGTTGTAAATAAAATTTTAGATATGATATTTATTCAATTTTAGAGTTTTGAGCGAAGGGCCACTAAATATAAAAAAAAACTAAAACCCCTTTTATCTCACAAATAAATATACATAGAAAAACACAACATTCAAAACAAGTGGGTATAGCTCACTTGCAGTCAGCATAAGACAGACTGTCTCTAGAGGCCGCAATTAGTAACCACCTGCTGTGTAATCACTGATTGAGGTGACGTTAGTGTCTGGTGTACTTGGAGACAATCAATCATAGCACACACCAATTTACTTTTCTATTAACCTGGAGTTTTGCTTCTCTGTTGAGGTATTTCATAATTTTTTCACATCAGAAAAAAATCACAGGTGTAAATAATGAGATTAATGGTGGTCTAATTCCATATATCTGCTTTCAGGGTAGGGGTGGGACAAATAATCAATCTTAGATGCATCGCGCTTCCCTCTTAAATGATTTGATGCTCAATTCTGTTAATAATCGATTATTTAAAAAAAAGTTTATTTAAAAGTTACTGTCTCCAGACATGTACAAATCAGAAAAAACAGGAGGATGGGCTAATGGACAACAACCTAGAGTTTAGCCAAGAGTGCGGGCATAAAAACACACACAAATGGCCAAAAGGAAAAGATAAAAATGTTTTGTGTATATATACACATGATCTAATAAGACATACATAAAATAATTAGGCAAAACACATAAAGGCTGTTCATCTAGTTTATCACATTACATCTGACCACCTCATGTTTCATGTTCTAAGAAGCCGAGAGAAGGTGATTTTCACAAACATGTTTAAGGCTTAAGCATGGAATGACTACAAAATAAAAACCTAAGTAAACAAAACATTTCATTAAAACTTGTGTGTGACAAATACTGCATATGTCAAAATCTGAAAAACTCAGATTTATATTTTAAAAAATCACGCATGGAAAGGAACAACGAATTGTTGCATTGGTAATCGGTTTAGAATCAAATCGTTGGCCTCTGAATTGGACTTGAATCTTGAGGTGCAAATCTATTCCCACCCCTATTTCAGGGTCTTAACTGGTCATGCTGTCTCAGTGTATTGACTTACTGGGACACTACGAATTTCCCACTGGTCAAAAACCCACTAATATCTGTGTCTGTTCAAGCAGGGCTTGAACACTGTTCCAAATCAGTCAACACCTAGTTTGAAAGAGACTGAGTAAGTAGCAGATATAAAAAAAGAAGTGACCACCGTAACATTTTCATTGGCCTGCGTGCTGCTTTCTGCTGCTTTATTAACCCTGTTTTCTGGTGTGTTTGTGGCGTTAAACGTGACACACAAAAAAAAAGGTGCTCGTCTAATGGCAATGAAAAAGAAGTCTATCGCCTATTTCTGGTGGGTTTACCACCTTTAAAAAAATTTGAAAAAATAAAATATTGAATAGAACAGAACCATTGATAATGTTAATAACACCTGTGGTCTTCCTTCTATTAGAAGTCAAAATGTCTGCTGTTTCCAATTTTACTTTCCACTGGAGGAATAGATTTAGTGTTAGGTGTACAATTTACTGTAGATAGTTTGTCAAAGCACTGATATAAAGTTGAATTAAAAGTGTATCATGTTAATTAGTGCACAATTTCTCTCTCTAGGAACTAAACAGTGGCACAATGTTGAGGATCTCCATTCCAGAGATTGCTACCTCAGAGCTTGGTGAGACACACCCACACACACACACACACCAACACACCACACACACCACACCACACACCACACACACACACACACACACACACACACACACACACACACACACCTTCTTATTTTTGCTTTTTGCTGAAGCACAGAAGGATGCAGAAAAACAAGTATACTGTACTGTGTGCACACATTTAAAACTAGGTTATAACAGCTGTTGTTGGTCAGTAATGCTTTGTGTTGTTAAATGTAGAACGACACAAAACGGCACCACAGCTGAGTCAGGGCAGTTAGGTCCTGGAAATTTTTTGAGAGCTGCTCTACATTGTAACAGTCACGTATAATCTTGATGTACTGGATGATCCATTACAAGACACACACACACACACCACACCACACACACACCACACACACACCACACACACCACACACACACACACACACACACACACACACACTGGTAATGATTAAGCCACTACTATTACAGATGCAGATGATGGGAAAAAAAAAATTATTTTCATTCTTTCAGTGTATTTTTCTTCATCTATGAAACACATGTTAGTTCAAAGTGGTCTATAAATACATAAATACGTATCAGTGAGATTATCTCCTCGGAGCTTTATGTTTTACAAAACAAAGTTAAGCCTTTAATTCACATGTCTTAAAGTTTCAAACATGAATAAATATCTACCGGGGGAATCCGAGTGGAAGACTCATGGGGGTTGATGAACTGAGAGAAACATGGGAAACGTATTGTGTGGGAAGCTCAGTTAGAGTAAGTCGAGAATTAACACGCAACCTTTCTTTTCCTTGGGTCAATTCGATTTAGACCTTCTCTTTAAACAGTTGTTCAAACTGACCTGTGAACAAATTGTTAACATACATATTCCAATTACATTTACAATTTTTTTAACGTTATGATAAACATTTGCAAAAGCTTTTTTTTACCATATTGTATCACAACCATGTCAAAATACAACGTAAAGTACTTTAAACCAAATGTATTTGTCGATTTCCCCAATAAAACAAATTCCAAATCTCTATGACTGTCCTGTTGGATGGATCATTTACAGCTTTCTTTTAACATTGTTTTCTTATTCATGTGTAAAATGCAAACATAGTATTTGCCAGTCAAACAGTTTTTGATTTGGACTGTAGCTCAATAAAAGTTCTTTTTTATATTTAAAGCTATGGTGCGTTATTTGGTGTTGTTTGCCCCCAACGTCCTCTTGCAGGCAGTGGGGCTGTGGTTATGTTTAGGGTTAACGTTAGTGTTAGCTGCCTGGAAGGTGACGATGGAGGAAAAAAAAACACCATTGAGTGCGTAATTTCTGCCACCCCCATGAGGACGCCACAATCTTCTGAACATAGCCTTATGGGAAATACAGAGAGAGTTGTGTGGAGCTGATAGTCTTAATTAGCTTTGTATCAACTCATTTGGCAATGGCTTGAATATGACTGACGACGTTCATTAATAAGAAAAAAAAAATATATATATATATATCTATATCATTTCACTCTGGATGTACAATTAAGAGCCTGGTGATGCTGATTAGGAATCTAATTTGTCAGAGTTGTTAGACACAGGTACACCAACTACTGTTGTATTGTCGGTTCTTTTTTTAATGTCCTTGTTGATGGTGGAAAACACATAAGTTGAGACATGCTGCAAATAATTGCCTATGTATTTTTCTGTTGCAGAAACTTGAGGTTCCTGTAAATGACTTGTTACTAGAGACACTGGCCAAAAAGTTTTATTTTCAATTTGGTTGTATGTCTCCAAACAAAAATTAACTGCTGGAAGGAATAATTAATATGCATTACACTTTTACTCTTTCATTTTCAAACCTGTTAAAGCAGAGATCTACCGGTTTATCTGTTATTTTGTTTACCTCTAATGGGTCCTCGGGTCTGCTCAGATCTCAACATCTGCTCTGACCATGAACCTTCAAGTTTCTTAATCTTCTCTAGCTTTTGTTAAAGCTTACCCCTTTTTTTTAAAGAACCACTAAGGTGTGTGTATGATTCTATCTGCCTTGTGTGTGTGTGTCTACCTCTGTGTCTTTGCCATGCCTTGCCCATTATTAGGTAATCAATCTCACAGACAAGGCTTTCTTCCTCTAATGAAATGGCATTTATCCTCCTCTTCCCTGACCTTTCCCACTCTGGATGTCCAATTAAGATAGCCTGGTGACGTTGATTAGGAATCTGATTGGTCAGAGTTGTTAGGAGACACAATGACACTAACTACTGTTCTTTTTTAATTTCCTTTTTTGTTTTATGTAGTTAAGGAGAAGAGGCCAAAACATGTCACAACAGGATGCAGATCATGAGAAAAAAAACACCAATTCTGTTAAAATGAAAGAAATGTTTGGAGACACTATCTTATTTAATCATTAAATTAATAGATATTTTTGTGTCAGTGTTGTAGTTTATAGACGGTCCCTAGGCACCGCCGGCTGCTATTAGAAACCAGTCTTATTTCTCCAGGTTGGAGGATGGCTTGTTTTGATAAAAAATTGTTTGTTGCTCATTGTTAACCTTACTATGTTAGGAAAGATGCGTCATTTGTGATTTAATATAATTTCGCTATAGAGTAATTGATCCCAGAACATTGAATCTGTGAATTATACGGATTATGAATCTGTGCGCACAGTTTATTAAACGGTTTAGGTTTTCTTTTCTCAGCTGACCCCAGGGGGGTTCCGTACATTCCTCTTCATAAGTGTTGATTTGAGGAGATAACGCGGATAAAGTCCATTTGTGGCTACCTCGTTTTTCTGTCATTTTAAGATTTTGAATTGCAGCTCAATGCAGCTATAATACTCCAATAATTAATTGATAAATACCTAATTTTGTTCCAAATTGAGGGATTTATCATTTGAATTAAACATAAAAAGTCAACTGTTACAAAATGACAACAAGCTCAATTATTGGTCGGAGTCCTAAACCCCCAGGACACCAGCCACTACATTATGGATACTTAAGTTAAGACTTAGTTAAAACAGTAAACAGTAAAAAAAAGTTTGGTTTTGATAGATATTTTATATTTTACTGATATGAAATGTTTTTTTATGCCACAAATGACTGTTTATTGCAAAAAAAGAGAAAACCCTTCTTTTTTTATTTTTTATAAATGTCTATGTCCTTTTCCACTGCCTCATCTCTCAAACTTGCATTTCTCCATTTACACCTTTTAATGTCCCTTTTCTCTGATTTATTTCAGTGAGGAAATGCCTTCAGGCGATTCATTTCATCCTGCCCAAGGAAGCTGCCATGAAGGTTTGTAGAACCGCTGGTTAATTCTGATGAAACACTACAAAACAAACCTATGCTTGCATGGCATTATTTATTGTGTAAAACCTTTACATATGGGACATGTAACCATGTGCAGGAAGACTACACTCCAGTGTTACAGTGTAACCAAATGTTCTGTCTGCCATAAAATGTAACCATCATGCAAGGCCTACATCGCTACTTTGGTTGACAAATGCTACATGATTGTTCTCATAAATGTAAATTGATTAGACATTTTCTTTTGCTGGAATAAAAAGGTTTTATGACAATAGAGAAACTTGCATTTCATTTCAAGTTGGCTTATTTAATCAAAACTGTTTTCATGTTGCTGTGCAGGTTTTGGTGAAGTGGTACAACATCTACAACGCCCCCGGTGGTCCCAGTTCACATGCAGAGTGGAACCTGTATGTCACCTGTTTCATGACACTGATGGGCTACAACACTGAGCGTCTGGCATGGACACGAAACGTCAGTCAACTGTTTGAAGTGTTTTCTATTGTATTCTTATATTAACTTTAAACACTAATTCACATGTATTGACCTTGCTCTCTGTACTCCCCCCTCTTTTCACAGCTGCATTTTGAAGTGCCTCTCTCTCCAGTGATTGCAGCTAAGAAGGCCCGTCCCTCTGATGGAGGCTCTGAAGAGGTGTGGCGATCGCATGGCTTATTCTGTTGTGATGTCTGTGTCACAATTGGCCCTAATCACCATCTCTGACATCTAGTTTAAGAGAACTTGTAGATTTGTCATCTCTAAAGGAGATTACACCTTTGTGGATGCTAAAGCCCAAGACAGATTTCCCACTCTGTGGGACAGTACAGTTCCTGTACTGCTTAATCTACAGCATTGCATTTGGAGCAAACACAATAAAACAAAATGAATGCTGTTTTTGGTTAAGTAATTTGATTTGATTATTTCCAACTAATATATCTAGATGATTTTAGGCATATTCATGAAAATAATACTTTTATTCTAGCATCAAGGTAAAGTTTTCCAGACCTTTTAATAGTAATAGAAAATAAACTTAATTTTTGAAAGGTTTTAGGAACATCCTGGAAATAATTTTTTGAATCGTAGTTTGAGCTATTTAAAAGTGCATTCTATGTTTCTAGATTTTGAAGACTATTAATGCCTGCAAAAAGTTTTGTGTTTATAACAGTAGGATGAGAACCTGAAACACAATATAGCTATACAATTAAAAATGCACACTGAAACAAATACAAATAACCTGTAGTCTGTCCTAAGGCTTACATGTGCGCACACACACACACACACACACACACACACACACACACACACACACACAGCCTGGATCTGTGTGTGTGGTGTGTGTGTGTGTGTGTGTGTTGTGTGTGTTGTGTGTGTGTGTGTGTGTGTGTGTGTGTGTGTGTGTGTGGTGGTGTGTGTGTGACCCAAACTGAAGTATGCTGGTGACCCTGTCAGCCTGTGACCTTTCCAATATCTGGTGATGCTTTTACAGACTCAGTTAATACACAAATTGACTAAATAGATGTATGCAAGTCTATTTAAACACAATGTCATTATAAATTCCATTATTTTGCCACTAACACATGTTGCATTTTTATCCATCAAAGAATGTGTCTTGGAGATCCTTATGCTGTGCTCTGTCTTTGTCTCCTCTCTATGTAGAACTTGGACTACTTGTTGGGGTCTCTTTACCACCGTCAGATGAATTCCCAACCTGTCTGCTACAACAATACTCTCACCACTGAAACTGTGACTTCTGTAAGTAACTCACTTTTTAATAATTCCAAGATCACTAGGTCTTTATAGTTAAAAAATATATTTTAACAATATGATCTTAAAAAAAAAAAAAACATTATTGTTGTTCATTGCTTTTTTCTGACTTTAATGGATAGGACAGCCATAGATAGAAAAGTGGGTGAGCAAGGGGGATGACAGGCAGCAAAGGACTGTCTTAGTACATGGGTTGCACACTTAACAATATGAATTTATATATAATTAACTGAGTTAAATAAAAATCAATACAAAAGAACACATTTGGAACATTACTAGAGGTGCTGTCACTTTTTAACACAGTCAATTTAGTACAGTTTTGCTGCTTCATCATACAATAACAACAATCTCCCCTGTAAAATTGTATGTACACCATTCTTTGCCTTGTTCCCTCATTATTTTAACTTGTTTTCCCTTTTCTCGCCTCTCTTTTCCCTAGATGTCCCCTCCCTCCAGTCCATCTCTGAAACTGGACAGTTCGGCTCCTCTCTTTCCTCACATTCCTGCTCTTTTCTATGTTCTTCATCTGCTTTATCAGGAGCTGCAGCTGGATGAGCTGCAGAGAGCAAGAGCCTCATCACTGGTCTGTCTGCTGCAACAGCTGGCAAGGTATTATTGTAGGACAAGTTTATATTGCATATTTATAAATTGATATGAGGAGTAAAATCATGCTCACATAAAACAAAATGAGTGTGAAACTCCAAAACATTGTTGCTTTAATACCTAAAGGTTAGAAAACAGAGAATTAACATTAACAAACCAAACTTGTTTTTCATCCAACCACATTTAACCATCTGAAGAAAAGAAAACATTTCATTGTTTTCAGGGAATGTGTGTGCGCAATCAAGGCTCTTTAGGGATATGTACTGAGAAATAAACTTCAAAAGGTTGTCAAGTGATTGTTGTGACTGCTGACAATGACAATAACAGAATAGGTTGAGTGGGAGAGTAAAGCACTCTTCTGACTAATTGGCCTGGGTTGGTTAGTGTGTGGGCTGTTGTGAAGTATGGTACACATTTTTACACCCATTATGCTCTATCAGGCCAACTGATTAATACTAACATGATGATCCTGATTGTGTTTTTGGTGAGCGTTGTATTGGTTTTAATCCTCTTCACACATCCTATATTACTATGTAGGTAGGTAGGTATTATTTTTAAATAAATCTCAATAAACATTTATTTAAGTAACATTTATGTTCCCACAAGGTGCTAACTACGCTGTACAAGTATAGTTTTTAGTTCTATTAATGTAAATACTGTATCTAATATCAGGTTTAGATATTTAAAATATAGTATTGAATATTCTTATTTATAGTTGTTATTTTATTTATTTTCATACAGTAACAAATACATTTTCTGTCAGAATTTGAATGATTATGTTTTTTCCTCAACTGGAAATGTTTAAAATATAATTTGTTATCATGGAAATAGCATTTAATCAGTGGTCTTACATTCACTTCAATACAACTATATGTTTCCCTGCAATCCCCAGCTATTGTGTGCATCAACATCAAACACAAAACCTCAAAGCAATCGAAGGCTGTAGCTTATAAAACATGCTTATATACAGTACATGTGGAATTAGGGATAAATGCATAAATAAATGACTGTGAATACCTAAAACAGATACATAAGTTAATGGGTCTGTACAGAAACACAGAGAAAAAATAGGAATTGAGAAGGCTGAAAGAAGAAGTGATTAAGGACTAAGATTAATGATTATTTTTACAGGCATCCACAGTTCTTACATACATTTTACAAACTATTTCCCAGTGTATAATGTCACACGCACACACACACACACACACACACACACACACACACACACACACACCTGAAAATGGTCT
Organism: Etheostoma spectabile; assembly: GCF_008692095.1. NCBI lineage: Eukaryota > Metazoa > Chordata > Actinopteri > Perciformes > Percidae > Etheostoma > Etheostoma spectabile. The sequence goes on along the minus strand of NC_045749.1, from coordinate 5,859,775 downwards.
GAGAGTCAGGGCTTGGTACTGTGATTAAAACTATTGATTATCTGATGTAAAGCAGAATAGTAATGACTCACGTCTGTTAGAGCATGAGTTGAATTACTGCTCAAAAACAAGTTAAATGACACAGACTCTTTGAGAATGTGGAGACATTTTTAGATGTGATTCAAGGAACTGCAGAAATTTAGTATCCAGTTGTGCAGAGATGGGCACTATTAAAGACCTGTTAAAAGCAGACTTAATACCCCAGTGATAAAAGATTTGTCAAGTATGATGTTCATGTTGCTTAAAAGAATATTAATATATACGTATTATAACTGTTTTCTTTTTATTTGCAGAGACCTCCAGTTGGATGAGTATGTGGATCTTTACTGGAGAGACTACCCCTCATTAATTAGTGGCTTCACAGAGAGCTGCGTCATAGACCAGGGTAAGACCCATATCATAGCCTAATAATAGTTTCAAGTCAGGAAACAGGCAAGACCTGTTGTAGTCAAGAGAAGGAAGGAGGGCCTGCTGCTGATAAAGGTTGTCTCTACCAGTCTGAAGTGTTCCTTTGTATGTCCGGGGTTTCTTGTAGCAGGGTTCTTAAATAGTTAATATACACAGGGTTTAGATAGAATAACAAGAAAGGCACTAAACAGGAATATCTTGTTAAATGCATATCAGTCACTACTCGTGAAATTCAACTTGTAACAACTGTAGGGCAAGGTACTAAATTCAATACTTTGTAGGCACCAACCGAATTGCCTGTAAATGTGCTGTATTTTTTACAGCGCTTTTCTTGTCTCAACAACTACTATTCATTCATACACTGTGGCAGAGGCTGTCATATAAGGTGCCAACTGCTCATCAGATAAACACACACGCTCCGATGGCGCAGCATCAGTTCAGCCGGGTTAAGGGTCATGCCCAACAAAACTTTGACGTGGGACTGCAAGGCCAGGGATTGAACCACCAACCTTCAGGCAATTGGCAGGCAAATACTCTACCACTGAGCCACAGCTGCCCATATTGAGTGTAGAAAAATGTCTGGTCATTCAATACCCAATTTCTATATCTAAGGACTAAATCTCATCAGCATCAGTGAGCCAATAAGCATGCAGCATGCTTCTACCAAGATCTAATAATGTTTGTTATTGGCTGTCTAACGTTATACGTCGCAGGCGCTGGCAGGAAAAACTCTGGGCTCACATAGTAGGAGCGGAAAAATAAATGTAATGTTATATTGTTATTAATAATATATTGTTTAGGAACCGGTATCAAAGTCACAGTTTAGGTATGAGCACCTGTATAAAATACTTTAACTAAATCGCTGTTTATCTTGACACCTGTCCCAAGAATCTTTATTAAGTTGAACACCTTTAACTGTCTCTGAACATCATAAGTGTTCCAAAGGTTGTATTTATTGCTGGACCTATTTTATTTCTGTTCTAAAAATATTTTTCCTCAGCTCTGATTGGTCAGATGCAGCGTCCGTCTTTTCTGAGGGCAGAGCCTCCCTGTGTGCTCAGCTGGCTCAGTAGCTGTCTGAGAGGGGAGGAGAACCCGCCTTTCCCCTGCCTGCCTGGCATCTCTCAGAGGACCAGGCTGCTGGTTCTGGTAAGCTTTATTTTGTAACCTTTAAATGTGTGATGTGGATCATGCATCCAAAACCAGGTCAATGTGGTGAATCCATGCAGAACACACACAATGTAACGGGTTGGCTTGACAGGGGAAAATCATGAAATCATTTAAGTTTCTAAAAATTGGGTTATTGTCTTGTAATTTTGTCTCTATAGTTGCAGCTGCAATGGTTAGAATGCAAAATAACTCTAGGATGTGGGACCTCTTCCTACAGCTCTCCCTCTCCCCTCTCTGTCCCACAGGCAATCAATGAGCAAATTATTTCAGATGTATTTCTCTAGATAGTATGTAGTGTAATATTTTACTATAATGAAAAGAATTAGTTTTACACTAACCACAAGATACTGTACATGCATATAAATTAATGTAATTTTTATTAAACATGCATACAACTATCCTCATTTCATATAATGGGGGCTGAGAAAATGGGAGAGCTGGTCTACAAACCAATCAATTTCAAGTATAGGGAGTCCCAGCTACAGCAGTCGATGACAACAGGATGTACACTACCGGTCAAAAGTTTGGGGTCACTCACAAATTTCCATTGCATTCCATTGTACCCAGAATACCAGCTGAGATCAGTTGCATTGTTTTTTTAACCAGGGCAGCAGTTTTCAGATTACATTATGTGCTGACATAATTGCAAAAGAGTTCGCCAATGTTTTTCTAGTTAGTTTTTTAAAATGATATCAGATTAGTAAACAGAATGTGCCTTTGGAACATTGGGTGAATGGTTGCTGATAATGGGCAATGTAGATATTGCATTAAAGATCAGCCCCCCACTCAGATCAGCTGGTAATTTTTAATTTTAATTAATTTAATTTAATTTTAATTTTAATCTGTTTATTAATCCCCAATGGGGAAATTACAATTTACACTCTGTGTCCACACTTGTTAGTAGTCACACACAGTCCTGAAAAAATAATGACACTCTTAATGTTGGGTTTTGTTGTAGTTTTGTTAAATAAATATCCTGTTAAGTTTCTTTCAGATGTTATTATGCTATATATTTCAAATAGGTTACTGCCCTCTCTAGAAACCCTTACCCTTCTCATTATTTGCTCCCCACATTTGTTAAAAAAAAACGCTAATTATGAGCCATGTTTTCCTCTTTTGTTATTTGCTACAGCTGGTCAGCAGGTGTCATCGGTTGTTACCATGGAAACATGGCTCTTTAAGCGTTATCGCTGGGGATAGGTTGGCTAACATTTACACCATTTTAAAATAAGTCAGTCATTAATTTTGTGAAACTAACTAATTAGACCAAGAGAAAACGGAAGACAGGCCTAACACTACAAGCCTGTCAAAAATATATTTGTTAAGTTATCCCTGTTCTGCCCATTCTATCATTTAACAGCATCAGCTATGTAAATGTTCAATTACATTTCAATTCTTGAATGCTGAGTGCTAGACAGACTGGCAATGATGAACAAAAAAGACAGGACAGGTTCTTTCTTAAGTCGTGTTTTCTCACTAATGGGTACATGCACAGCATGTCAACATGTACGATTGGCTTTGGTTACTAGCTCTAGCTTTTTGTTTTTACCCTTGTATGGTTTCTCCTAACACTACGCTGGTTCATATTGTGACAAATGAAATGTCTGCCGGGATCTGCAGTAGGAAGAGTAATGCTCTCATAGTGAACATTTTTAATGAGCTAAATGCCTCTTGAGTTAAATATCTTTTTCTTCTCAGGATATTTAGTCCTCTTCAGTCATAGGGTCATTTAAGTTCACACAGAGGCCTCAACTTCTCAAATTCATTTAAATTGTAAATTAACCACCGGAAATTGTAATGTAGTTTCAAAAATTGTAATGAAGTCAAGGTTTTGTCCAAATTATGTTAATTATTTTTTTGCTTTCTAGTATTTATCTTTGTTACTCTTTTTCTCTTTGTTTCTGTTCTTCTCTTCTCTCAGAGTTATGCTCTCTACATTATTGGAGATGTAAATGCTACTTCAACAGCTGTATCAAAGTACCTGGCCAAGCTCTCTCCAGGTGTGTCTGTGTGTCTGTTTCTGTGTCTCTGTGTGTTTGTGTGCGTCTGTGTGTACGTGTGTGCGTCTGTGTGAGCATGTGTGCGTGTGTGCGTGTTCTCACAAATAGTAGAGAAAATTAATGAACCCATTGACTTTCTCCTGCTATCTTCCTCTCTCATCCTCCACATTCTTAGGCCAGAAGTCATATGCCGGTGAACCACACTACAGAAGGTAATTCAGCTCACAACAATGAGAACAACAGCTTTATGATTTTTGTATGTTTTAGAGCAGCTAAAGTAAGAACATGTTTGGTTTTTTATCTCTGTAAATATGAGCCTTAAGTTTATTGGCTTTGTATATTCTACAAAATACACCATTATAATAAAAAAAAAACATACATACAATAAATAACTAAAATTGTAATGGTGTCATGTGGATGTCTCTTGCAATAAAGCTTTTTTTCTTGCAAACCAAAATGCATTGTCTGTAGCCTCGAGGTCTAACAAAAACGTTTAATGTATTCATTTCCTCTTCAAATATTTGTTAAGCCTTTTTTTACATTTTGAAACCTGTATTGTTTACACACTTGCATTTATTCTAGACAGAGCAGTGTGAATATGAAGTTTTCCAGTGAGAGTCTGGCTGAGCAGCTGGTGGTCTGGCTCACATCAGAAGGTAAGACAAGCAGGTCTTTTCCAGTTTTTTTTATACAGAGGAAAGTGTGCTGCAGTAACCTCTTTTTCAACAATGCACTGGTTCACGCTAATGGAAATGTACACATTCACACCTGTCCCGTGAAACCAGTTTAAATTTTAAATTAGGATGCCACGCCATTTCTTGTTTAAACACATGATACGTTTACCCTCATCCTTTCGCTGGTTTAGGTTTCACCCTAAAGGACCTGGAGTCAGTCCCGTTTGGTGTGGCTCTGCCAATCAGAGAGGCCATCTACCGTTGCCGGGAGCAGCCGTGTTCTGATTGGTCAGAGGAGGTCTGTCTGCTGATTGGGCGACAGGATCTCACTAAACAAGCCCACACGATGACCCTGGCCAAATGCAAAGCTGTGAGTGTTACATAAGTTAACTCAAACAGAGCAATGAATGCAAATTCCACCAATCCCTGCAATGTTTGTGAGGGCTGCTGCTGTCATTCCATGTTCATAAATAAAACTTTGACGTCTTGTAATTTGTGCTTTGTCTTCATACCAGTAATAGCTTTGTGGGAGCCATTTTCCCCCTCAACTAAATGGACATTATTCTTTGTATAAATCTTAAAACCAGTTAGGTTGTTGAGATAAAATATCAGTTGGTGAAGACGGCCCAAACTGCCATTGTGGCTGTATGTGAATATGTAAGATATGAATCTTTTGTGTGTGTGTCCAGTCTGTTGGTTCAGGTCTCTCGTTGGAGCCTCCTGCGACCACAGAAGCAGATGAGGAGGAAGATGGGATGTTGGACATTATTCAAGAGGTGACACACACCATAAACACAATCTCTTGCAGTTTTGTTCTGTCTTCACTCTAGGCCTGCGCGATTTGGGGAATAATATGAATCAACATTTTTTTAACTTAGAAATTATATCACGATTCTCTGCCACGATTCTTTTCTGACAAAGTGTAATGCTTATTGCACACATGAACCATGACAAAAATAACAAATTGACAGTACCAAACAGTGTTTTTTTGGCACCTATAGCACATGCATACGCATCACCACAGGCCTGTAAACTTAGAGGCTTCAACGAAGAGAAGGGGGAGCATTGCTGCGCTCGGGAGCGCTTTAAAAGCTATTTTAAAGCTATTTTAAACCTCACAGAAGAAAGTAGTAGCGTTTGTGATGCAGTCGGCTTTTTTATTATTGATTAATCATGCAGGCCTACTTCACTCTAAAGATAATGTTATCTAACCTTTATTAGATATCTAAAAAAAGGCTTGTTGTTTATACTGAGGTGTTCAGTGTTGCAAGTACACCGTGATTGAACATTGGATATGTTCTCCTCTACAGGTCACAGGACTGATCTGGAGTCAAGATCTGAGGGTCCAGGAGGTCAGGAGGCTTCTGCAGAGCTCCCGGCCGGCCCGGGTCAGTGTTGTCCAGTTACCAGAAGTTTCTGATCACGAGTACATTGAGGAGAAAGAAAACAAGTGAGTATAATGGTGTTTGTGTGTGTCCTTATTGCTTGGGGGTCTTATATGAGCATAGATGCTCATAAAAGAAACACTTTTCTCATTCATTGATATTTTTGACACTCTATTGTTTCCTTTTCAGTCTTTCACTGACTTTTCTTTTTTCGCTGTGTACATCTTTTGTTTGTCTCAAATCTGTCCTTGTCTCTGTCTTGCCATTATACATAGAGGAATCATTGGGATGAATGCTGTAATTAACGGGGTCTACACCTCCTGTCATTTTATATATCTTTTCTCACTCAGTCTGTAATGTTTAGTTTAAATTTCCTGCTCTATTTTTGTCCACATCTTTGCATCTCTCACAGACTTCTGCAGTTGTGTCAGAGGACCATGGCTCTTCCAGTTGGCCGAGGCCTCTTCACCCTCTTCTCCTATCACCCTGTACCTACAGAACCTTTACCTGTCCCAAAACTCAATCTGACAGGTAATTCTGCAGAATGCAAATGAATCCTCTGTGCCCTTCAGGTTGTGTCAGGGAATTGATAACTTAAAAGAAATATGGCAGAATATATTTTGCTGGTCATGAAGTAAAATGAGGTTTAATCTTGTTAAAGTCAGGATTTTTGTATTTGTGTATTTATTTTGATTTCATTGTGTACTTGTGTTTTTTAACCCCAGGCCGCGCCCCTCCCAGGAACACGATGGTAGATCTGAACAGCGGGAACATTGATGTTCCTCCTAACATGACCAGCTGGCCCAGCTTCCATAATGGAGTAGCGGCTGGACTCAAAATAGCACCTGCTTCACAGGTCAATATGAAACCACAGCTCCATTAGGCCTTGTGTTCATTCTTCCATACCTGCAGCTGATTACTCTGTATTAAATTAGCTGTTCCTACTCATAGTTGTCATAATAAACCCTCTTTGTTGATGCTGTAACATTTCTTCTAATGGCACCATCAGGCTGAAATTTTCCCTAATAATCAAGAAAAATGTATTGACACGAAATGTATTTAGGGCATTTGTGGAATTACCGAGACCTTTTAGAAACTTTGGTCCCAGTTGTTCACATTTGCATTGTAAACATTCCGTCTCTTCAGTAGACAAACCTTGCTTATTCCTGTACAAATAAATGTGACCTCTTTTTTGTTTTTTTTAGGTGGACTCAGCCTGGATAGCCTACAACAAGCCAAAGAGCCCCGAGCTGGCTAATGAGTATGCAGGCTTTCTTATGGCCCTGGGCCTCAACGGACACCTCACCAAGCTGGCCACGCTAAACATACATGACTACCTTACCAAGGTACATGCATATGCACATAAAGGCGTACATGTGCAGAAACTATGTCAGTATTTGTCTCATACCTTGAGTTTCACAGCACAGACAAAACTAACATGCATTTTGTGTTTAAAACTCTTGTACATAGTTTGGCTTTAATGGGTACTTTCTACTGTAATGCTCAGTTTACAGTAGACAACAGTTTACAGGCTTAATTACTGTTTCTTTCTGCAGGACAGAAAATACACACACAGTAAACACACCAAGTCACAAAGAATTGCAAGAAAGGCAAACAAATATGAACTTAAATACAGTTTATACAAAGCTACCCATCTACTGTAATTAACACACACACACACACACACACACACACACACACACACACTTTTCTCTAGATGACTGTAAATGAAAGATGTAAACTTGCACCAGAGCCAGGCGACAGTCAAAGCGAAACTCTGCCCTTATGAGAACTTTGAAACAAGATAAGTCCTTCCCACTTTTAAGTGAGAAAAACAACAGGATGCTGCAAGCTAAATCTTATTTTTGCTTAATTAAAATGTAAGTGTTAAGCCATGGTTAAAGATGTATGGGAACCATTGCACCAAATCCACACCGAGTATCATCCATGTGTTCAAGATTTATTCATTTTCAGTTATCATATTAATTCAGGATGAAAATTGAAGCTGCAGTTCATAAAGATCAAAGAGCTTTACTTATTAGTCATTACTCTATAAAATAAATGTAAAGATGTTTTTATACATTTTAAATACTGTACATTTTGAGAAAGTCCACTTTCTAAAATGGCTTGATTAAAATATTAACCCCAAATTAGCCCCAATCTAAAAAAAAACAAAAAACTATTTGGTTCCTGAATTCTTCGTGTTCCATTCTCAAATGTTATTTTCTCGTTTTCTAATAAGGCTCAGCTTGTTTTGTATAGAGGACGATAAAGGCTATTGTATGCATCATTTGGTTGGTCAAAATGCCCTTTAGCAAAGTTGCAGAAGTTACAGATTACTACTCAGGGTAATACACACTTATAGTCCACATAAAATGCATGAAAAACTGCAGAGCTGCACAGTTAAATATGACCGACGTGTGTGTGTGTTGTGTGTGTTTTGTGTGTGTGTGTGTGTGTGTGTGTGTGTGTGTGTGTGTGTGTGTGTGTGTGTGTCAGTCTAAATGAAAGCCACAAACATGGCTTACAGTGACGTCTCTTTGTAGGTGGTGGTTTTCTGTTAGCATAATTTTTAGAATGCAGCATAATAGAAACTGACATACTTTGGATCGGTTCTTTAGAATTGTATATGGTTGTGGTTTTAGAGAAAAGGTGGAGGTGTGTGCCCCTCTGTAGCATCCTCTAGCATCCCAGTGTGTTTGCTTTCATGCTGCAGCCCTTTGCAAAGGCAAACTTAGTTGTGGCTTTTTAATCCCTGTGTTTATTTGAATCTATGTGTTCATTTAAAAGAAATCTGTTGATTATTTAGTTGGCTCCTTTACTAATGACCAGTTGTCTGGTTAATCAATTAAAACGCTACTCAGTTTGTTAAATGGAGTGATTGATTTTTTTTTTTTTTAAATTACGTTACTAGTAAGGTTAAATTGATACCAATAAAGTACTTTATTTGAAATAATCCTTCTGCATTTAATGCATTTCTTTTTATTTTACCCCCAATGTTTTGGTGGCATCTTGGCATGCTAAACTACCGATATCAAATACATTGTGCTCGACCTTACCACACCACAAACTGTACGGGTTGTTGCTGCTGCGGTAGTGGGCCAATATACATGTTGCATTAAATCTAAAAAAAACTTGCTGTGATTGGCTGCGAACAAAACCATAAATTGTATAATAGACCTTTTTCCCTAGATCTGTATATGCATTATAACGTGTTGTAAAGTGACACATGTTTGTTCACAAACTGCTCCAAACAGCTCTGTTGTAGTCTTTACTACTTCTGTGACAGGTTTCTCTGTTGGAGATAGTAAGTGCCTTTGGGGTGGACTTTGGACTTTTTCACTTTGTAAACTTATAACATGCACACAAAAGATATATAACACAAAGGAAAGGGAAAAAGCCAAAAAGCATAATATGAGCACTTTAATAAACAGCATATCAGTCAATAACACCAGTGCCGTTCAGTGGTATGTGACTGGAACTTTTAATTTCAATATAGAGCAAAATCTCAAGAATTTATTTCACAAGTAAACATTACTACTAAATAACCTATTTCAGACTATTGGTATTATAAAATGTGGTATGCTGTTGTTTATTTAACACACATACACTCACCACCAACAGCACGTACGCACACATCATGGTGTTGATCCAAAGGGGTCTAATGGAAATTGTCTGTCACGCTGAGCTGGGTTTGAAGCTGGTTGGAATCCCAGTTAGAGATGATTACATTAGAAGTAATTTGTTGCAACAGGTATTTAGTACACAGGGACACATATCACGCTGAGTCGTCTGATGTAATCAGCTGTAAGTACATTTTATTAAAAATAAAGACATCAATTTATTTGCTGTAAAAATCCCTCAGATTCTAGCTTTTCAAATGTTCACTCACAACTCTTTAACAACCCAAAACCTGTGATGTTTATCTTCTAAAATTGACCAACTTTCTGCTCCTGTCGTTTCGTCAGGGCCATGAGATGACCAGTATTGGGCTCCTTCTGGGCGTGTCTTCTGCCAAACTGGGCACCATGGACATGTCAATTACCCGCCTCCTTAGCATACACATCCCTGCTCTTCTCCCACCCACCTCCACTGAGCTGGACGTACCACACAATGTTCAGGTAAGAGTGAGTGTGCATACTTTAATGTCTACATAAGAATGGATCAGTGTATCAGTGCACCGAGGAAACATATTTTTTTGTGGACTGTGAAATTGCATTTAATGTAAGTGATTTTTATATATATATATATATGACATCACTTACACTTCCTGCCTTTGTACCACCGCTGTAGTGGACGTTGTATTCCCCCAACACACTGTATTCCGTTACTGTTTAAAACATTTTCCAGCTTAGTGGGGGTGCATAGGCCTACTGCTCAAAACCAACATGAAAACACATATGATGTTCCCTCAGCATTTAGTTTAGTTATTAAACTGTATGTAAAATGAGCAGGGATGCTAAATCACGTTTCACGTTATTCTAAGGTACCGTCTATGTGCTGGACTTTTCCTTAGGTAGCTATTAAATAACCCACTGAGGGCGACATTATTGTTCATATTTTGGCACATTTAATAATGGCAGTAGTCTAGTAGTGGTCATAGTGAGTGAAAATGTGATGTGAGATGTACATTGTGTTGTGTGACCAAAATAATCGTGATTATTTTATTTTTTCCATAATCGAGAAGCCCTACAGTGAGTAAGTCTATATATGAGTAATTACATGGCAATTAGTATGTCTGTGTTTATTAAGCTCTGCAAACTGTCACAAATATTTACATGAATGAGTACAAAATGAAATGATAAGCATTCAATTTCTCTGTCTGTTCTGCAGGTTGCTGCTGTAATTGGCATTGGGCTGGTGTACCAGGGAACAGGACACAGACACAATGCTGAAGTCTTGCTATCTGAGATAGGTGTGTGTGTGTGTGTGTGTGTGTGTGTGTGTG
>NC_045749.1:5837478-5849141 GCF_008692095.1 Etheostoma spectabile | reverse complement strand
TGTGTGTGTGTGTGTGTGTGTGTGTGTGTGTGTCAGCACTCAGTCTAAATGAATGACAGTGACGTCTTTGTAGCTGGTGGTTTTCTGAGCGAGAGAGAGAGAGAGAAACAGTGACACACTCACTTTTCAAGCAAACATGCCAAATTGTTTCCAGCTTCTATATGAGGATTTTATATTTTTGTTTCTCATATTATGATAGTATACTGAATGTAAAGACATGATAAGAAAAAAACAAGTAATCATTGGGCTGTGGGAAATATATGACAAGCATTTGTATAGACCAGTTATTTGATTAATTAAGAAACTATTTGTCAGATTAATTTATAATGAAAATATTTGCAGCGCTAAACATCAACCATAAAGTTTTTTGTTTTTTTTTCTTGTTTCTTGCATTTTACCATGGACAGATGGTGTGAATCTGTTTTGGGGCTTCTCTGTGTGTCTTTCAGGTCGACCTCCTGGCCCGGAGATGGAGTACTGCACAGACCGAGAGTCCTATTCACTAGCTGCTGGACTAGCTCTGGGCATGGTCTGTCTGGGGGTAAGTCGCACATTAAAACACTCTTCTAATCGAATAAATGTTTGCAAAAACATTTTAATGTGGTTTCAACCTCCTTGAAGTTCCAGGTAGGCGGGGTTTGTCATATTGGATGGTTCCTTGCCTCTGAATTGTTCAGTTTGGTCTCTGTAAATTATAGAGTTGGGTCTAGACCTACTCTATCTGTAAAATGTTCTGAGATCACTTCTGTTTCGATTAAACACTTTCGATACATAAAATGTAATTGAATTAGTTTTGAATTGAATTAATTGAATTGGAATTTAGGGAAACTCTTGGTCACAGATAGTTACATGAAGTTGAACTTACATTTTTTTTAATGATTATATATTTTGGTACTATTTTCCTCTGGATTCCTCCCTGTATATTTGCTGGTCTTTAATGCAAATGGGAACTCTAGAGAGAAGCACTTGCTTTCTCACAAAACCTGTTTTGTTTTTTATTGAAGGTTTAGAAAAAAAACAAATTTTTTGCATTTAACCTTTACTGAAGTTGGATTGATTTTTGCATTCCGTCAGTCCTCAACATTAAGAAGAGGTTTCAACTAACAAATATTTTGACTAGAATGGCTGAGGGCCATTTAAATTATTTAACTTTCTCTGTCTCTGTCCCATATCTCTCGACTTACTCTCATCTCCCTCCACCTCCCTTTCTCTTTGTCCTGTTTCTTTCACTTTCTCTTCCCACTCTTGTCTCATCATGTTCACTCTTCCCATCCGGTTTTATGTCACTACCCTTCCTCCCCTCTCTCTTCTTGCAGCATGGCAGTAACCTGATTGGGATGACGGATCTAAATGTCCCTGAGCAGTTGTATCAGTACATGGTTGGGGGCCACCGCAGGGCTCAGGCTGGGGCAAACAGGGAGAGACACAAGTCCCCCAGCTACCAAATCAAGGTAGAAGGACAACTAATTTTGTATTAATATTAGAAAAGAAATGTTATTTATTATTTCACCCAACTGTAATAACACTGTAATAATGTAAAAAAGTTTAATATATCTCTGTGAAGCTGCCAATCTGTTTTACCTTTCTTGAAGTCAAGGGAGTGATTCATAACAGTCGTCATAGAAATTCACAGTACTTTACTATAATGTATAATAGCCTAATTATATTGAAACAAGTGATACACTGGCAGGGTTTTTCACAGATATATTGTGTTGTATAAATATTCTGCTTTTGTCGTTCCAGGAGGGTGACACCATAAATGTAGACGTGACATGTCCAGGCGCCACGCTGGCCCTTGCCATGATCTATCTCAAGACCAACAACAGGTGAGAAAAGAAACAACTGAACTGTACTAAATTCTTTTTATAGATGTAAAATATCAATGACAAGTAATTTTCACATGCTGACAAGTTGGACCACCTGGTAACAACTACTTTTACCAATTAATAGAACCCACTCCAGTCCAATAATTATATCTTTCTTATTTAGTTTATTTATTTGTATCTCTTTTCACACACAATTGGAATGTGTGTCATGTGTCTGCATATACTAATTTATGTTTTTACGACTCCTCTACTCAAGATTTGAATTGTATTAGATATGGACACAATCTGTATTATTCATATCACTGTGTATTATAGCCAATCAAAAGGGTTTTGATGTATAGCTCAACCACTTCCCATTTTATTTCAAGAAACAAAACAATAAAAAAAATACAAATTTGCTAATTAAGAGGATGGTTATGCCATAAAATGCTATTTGGTACCTCGGAGTATTGTACAGTTGTGAATAACAAACTGAATGACAGGTGCAGAATGAGTCACCACTGCTGTGTTAACCGTGACGCTAAGTTTTATAAATATAACCAAGTGTGGTGCTTTTTACTTTTTACATCCAAACTTGCCTGATGAACAATCTCATCCCTCAGTGAGTCCAGCTGTCACATTACGCCACAGAAGAACAGGCTTCTCCATCTTCTAGCTTTCTGTTATAGGTCAAGAAGTACCTGTCTTTGTGAAGGCTCATCTGATGCCGCCTTTCTATTAGTTGAGAAGGTGTTAAAGAAGTGTATTAACACCTCCTTGTCTCTTCCTGGTTCTGTCTAGGTCGATCGCTGATTGGCTAAAACCTCCAGACACATGGTTCCTGCTGGATTTCATCAAGCCAGAGTTTCTGCTGTTGAGGGTAAGTGTGTGTGTGTGTGGGTGTAGGTGTACTCTTTAAGATAATTTTGCTTGTCTTTGATTGCATCCTGGGATGTTCACTCACCAGGAACAAAATAACACCTCGTCTCTCAACCCTCTCAGACTCTTGCTCGGTGTATCATCATGTGGGATGAAATCCTCCCTAATGCTGAGTGGGTCAAGAGTAACATACCCCAGGTGAGAAAATACACACAAAGAGCATTATTAAGCTAACATTTGTTGGAGCTGCGATGCTGCAGACCTGGAAATAAGTCACCATGACATGTAAAGGATATCCCAGCAATGAGGGTTCATTTCTGTGAATGGGGGCAGGTTTAACTTTTTCAGAAATGTCCAGTTCATTAAAGCTTTTCTATTTGCTGTTATACACACTACCTGTCTAGTAGCAAAACTGTATAGTTTGCATGAACAAAAACAGCCACCCTGGATAAACAAGAAAAGAGCACCAGCTATTTCATGAGCAGAAAAGGATGTTTGACAGGTTATCTAAACAGAGTGCAGTGTGGAAACATCTTACCACTACATGTGGCTTGACATATTTTGCCTCTTTGCGAACATGGGAGTCTCTCAGAGAATTACGTGATATTGTTAGGTAATACAATGCATAATCCATAATCTAGAAGTCAATACCGGTTCTTAGAAAATAATTTCATCCTAGGTGATTGGATGTTTTTTTTTCCTGCAACACTCCCTGGGAGTTGTTGTCTTTTAATATACAGTGTCTTGTACTTTTAATATCTGTCCAATAACTGACAATTGTTTTCAACAGCAATTCAATGTTTTTACTTTGGATTCAGTTAAGAGAATTGTATGCCTATTTAAATTTTAGAAATCTTGTAACAGCCAGTTACATGATACTGTCTATAGAACAGAAGTATCTACATTTGATTTGTTTTCAGATCATGAGGGGGACTTTTGACCCTTCAGAAGACATTAACATGGAGACAATGGCGTGAGTATTTAAGCCAAAAACTGGCATTTAACTTGTATCATACATTCTGAGGTCAACTTTGAATATTGTACTTTTTCAGGGGAATTTAGACTAATCCATGATTCCTTTATGTGACAAACTTCTGTAGTTGTGTCAGTGATGTTGTCCTGAGTGTCCTACAACCAGGACTGATTTGATCATGTTATTTGTTTCTCTCAGCCAAGCACAAGACTACATTACTGCCGGGGCATGTATGGCATTGGGCTTACGCTTTGCTGGCTCTGCCAACTCTGATGCCTTCGACTGCCTCTACGAGTTTGCAAGGAGCTTCATGAAGATCATGTCCTTTGCTGGTACAGCTGCGGTTGTAAGTGTTTGTATTGAGTTTCTATGTCTAAAGTTGATACAGTTGTAATTTGATTTGTTCTAAGAAGGGCCCTACAGGATTGTCACAATTATGAAAAGTGCTGTGTTGCCTCATGCACTTATACTTATTATAATTACATAATTATTTCTTATATTTCTCCTTTGCTTTCTCTTTCTGTGTCTGTCAACCTGTATCCTGGTTAAATTAGCAGACAGGTTATTACAACTTGCAGACTGGCCTGTCAATGATTTTGCTGGCCATGTCCATGGTGATGTCCGGCACCGGGAACCTGAAAGTTTTGCAGCTCTGTCGCTTCTTCCACAAGAGAACTGGCGGCGAGATGAACTACGGCTTCCACATGGCTCATCACATGGCTCTGGGCCTGCTCTTCCTAGGAGGGGGCAGGTGAGACGCAAACACACGCACACACATGTAAACACGTACTGGTACTATTGTATAGACCTTTTTCCACAACAGCCATTTAAATGCTATATTTGAGGTCAGATAAATACTATTCATACAAATGACCGACTGACTGACATGTGATGTGCATTCTTCTTAGAAAACAATAATTTTTAGAAATATCTTATGATGTATTGTTAAAGAAGGAAAATCTCAATACTAGCGAATTGTAATAATTATAGAAATTAATATCACAATAGAAATTGGATTGCCACCCTTGTATCGTGAAAGAAACGAATCGGGACAAAAGCATATTTTCCCGACACTAAGAACTGACTCAACATTTATTTCACAGATTCTCCACAGAAAAAAAACATGTTTGAATACACAACATAATGATCTATATCTATAATCCGTGCACTTATTTCTACACCTTTTAAATTTCATTTCAGGGAAAGAAAAACTGTTACTGTCAGTTAGCTTTTAAGCTTTTCATTCTGCTACACACTCTGATCCCTCCCCAAGTTTGTGTCTGGCACTATTGTTTAAAATAAATAGATATTGAATTTTAAGACACACCTTTCCATTTAAACCCTCCATTCCACCAGTCACGTTAAGTGGATCTACTGTACTCTTTAAAGTAATATATTTTCTCAACAGAACCTTACTGCTCTAGTGAGTATTTATGGAAGCAGTTTGGTGTTTGTGGGATTGAGTCAAAATAAGACACAGCACCAATGTTCATGGTAATGAAGGAAAAGTGTCACACAGGCAACAGTTTGGCTCATACTTCTGTTTGTAATTGTTTCTAGACAACAATAAAGGTCTACGACAAAGAGGAATAAGATATCTCAGACTATGGCTACACGCCATAGGCGGTACTTTTTTGTAGGATCCATTGTTGTTGTTTTTTTGCTGTTTTTTATTGACAATCATTGATTGATTATTGATTATTGATAATAATGAAAATGCCAAAAAGGCAACTGTGAACCTAGTATCAGTAGTATCTGTTTCAAATCAAAATATATTTGTATTTTGGATTTTGACTGATGGTTCTTTGTTGAAGACACCATATATTTATATTCTACATATATGTCATATGGCACCTGAATTGCTGTATGCCAACAAGACTCAAACTGCACACAGATGCAGGTGCAACCACATACACATGCTGTGGGTCTGTTTTGAGTGCTGTCTTGTGCATAATAAATTATATTTATATATACACACGCGCACGCACGCACGCACGCAGGCACGCACGCACGCACGCACGCACGCACGACGCACGCACGCACGACACACCACAACACAACACACACACACACACACCCACACCACACACCCACACACACACACACACACACACACACAACCACACACATACACACATGTTGTAAATGTTTCCTTACCTACAGCCATAATCAGATAGAACCTTTTGATTTTATTCAAATCATGTGTTATTTTAGACCTGCCAGGTGAAAGCCCACGCAAATGCAGGGACTCAGCTTGAATGTCATGCAGCACACTGAGTGTGCTACTGTGGATCTGCAGAAGTTAAAGTTCATGCTGGTGGGCAGACTCATGCCATGCCATTGTTGTATTTCCTACATTCTCTCCCTCTGCTCGCCCGTCATTCAGTCTCTCACCTGTTTGCATTGAAAAAATACATTCACATTTATTTTCCACGTATTTCATCGTTATTGCATCATCACTGTCATTCTTCTTTTTCATTCATTTTCTCACCTCTGTTTTTCCTCATTGTTGCTAATCTGCTTTTTGGATTTCTTCCTTTTTTTTCTTTTTTTTTTCGGTCTTCCTCCCTCAATCTTTTTCTGTTGTCTCAGTTAGTTTCTCTTCCCATTTATTAAGTTTTTCTTTTTTTTTAGCAAGGTCTGAAGTGAAACTTAAGTTTTTCCACCCAGAGTCACAAATGGCGTTCAGACCACATCATACTGTAGGTCCATTCCAGCTTACACCAAAGCCTGACAGGGGCTTTGCATGTCCTTCCCATGTAGGCCAGCCCAATTTGGGGAAAAATATGAATCACGATTTTTTTTTAGCTTAGAATTGATATCATGATTCTCTGCCACAATTTATTTTGACCGTGACAAAGCAAAACAAATTGGCAGTACCAAACATAGATTTTTTTTTGGCAACTATAGAACACTGTGCATCACCACAAGCCTATAAACATGTCTTCAATGAAGAGAAGAGAGAGCATTGCTGCGCTTCCAAATCTATGTAATGCAGTCTTTTAGCGTTTGCGATGCAGTTGCAAATGCAAACCTGGATGGTGCCCACTGCTCCTAAAATAGTTAGCATGGGTCATATTCATAGGACGAACTACGCCACAGGGGCTAATACACAATATTTATGTATATAAAAGCTACATGTTTTTTTTCTGCACATCCTGGAAGTTCATATTATCAGAAGTTGAAAATGTTGAGTACAACATAAAAAAAGTGAGTCAGAAAAAGTTGTTGCCAATCTTTAAACGACTCATCTTCTTGTTGTAGCAACAGTGGACCCTCAAAGCAGGAAGTAAGTATTCAACCACATTCGGTCTAGAGAGGAGAGCAGTGGTCTCCAACCTTTTGGCTTAAAGCACATCAATGTCTACTTGCGACCCTTGTCATTTCTTTATTGGCTGAAGGCAATTTGACCAAAGAATATTTTCCTTTTTCAGGATGTTTTGTTTGAAGGATTTTTAAAATGGAGTATCATGGATTATCAAAATAGCTGCAGATACAGTTTCTGTCAAACAACTATTTGTTTCAGCTTCATTCCGGCAATCCTCCTTGGGACCTCTAGGGATATCCTGACATTTAGATTGGGAACCACTGGATCACACACAGTTTTACAAGACAGTTCATTTACAGTTAAAGTTTCCGTTCTTCCAATCTGACATAGTGTAGCAGAATAATGTTTTGTATACATAAAGTGACCACCCAAAAATGCTGTTTGTTCGGAGGAACATCCTTGCTTTTAAAAATCTTTGAAAACAAATGCTGATTAAAATTCACAACATTTTGCTAGCTATATTATACCAATATAGTACCAGTGCAAAGATGGCAGCAGTATCTGTTATTTCATTCATTTTTCACTCTTCCAACCATTGAAACATCAACTTCACTGATTCATTAGCTGCTGTTATGCATTAGAGTTTCTTTAAAATATGCTGGTTTATTTTCACTTTAACATACTACAAGTCTGTATTTTAGGATGTTTGAATTGTAAACTTGTGGAAAACAGTGTAATGTTCAGTGTGGTTTAAACATGCTTAACATGCCCCAAGCAAACATGTAATTGAAGAGCAGTCTTTACCTCAGTTGATCATTAATAATTAATCTCATAAGTAACTTTCTATGTACAAGCAGCCTTTATTGTCTGACCCAACTTCATTATAATTAATCAATTAGTCAAAGCACACACTTCACTGCCAACTCTTATTTTTAAGAGGCTTTGTTGTGGCGTTAAATAGATTTCAACACTCACCTGGTTTTACTACCAGAGAGCAGAGGGTTGATAAAGTGTTTTATTTGGAGTGCGTCTGTGTGCAATATTGGCTTTGTGTTATGTTGTAAGGGGTAGTACGGAAATACATTTTTGCATTTATTGGGATCCTAAACACTGTAATTTTGTTATTGTTATCCTCCTGTCCCAAGTATAACTTTTATAACCATCACTGGGGAAATGTGGTAGCGTTGCATGTCGATTGTTTTCTGCACACTTTGTTGTGTGGGTGTGTGTTTGTGTGCGTGTGTGTGTGTTTGTGTGCGTGTGTCAATGAATGTATTTTCAGTATTTGTGATGTTTGATTCTGTCAGGTACACCCTGAGCACCTCCAATTCAGCCATCGCTGCTCTGCTGTGCGCCCTGTACCCACACTTCCCTGCTCACAGTACTGACAACCGGTGAGATCGACACACACACTATGATTAAAAGACATTGGTCAAATAGTGTATACAGATGCTTTAGAAAGTTTGTTTTGGTATGCTTGGTATATTTTGTGCTAAATGGATGGTGATTGTGCATGTGATAATCAACATGGTCCATAGAAACTGGATAAATGGAAAAGGTTTAAGTAAAAGTTAAAATAAATTCAGCAGGATAGTTTTTCTGCTAGTTTGGCAAAAGGTTAGCTTTCATAATACAGGACAATAACATGACTGTTGGTGATGAATGAATGAATGAATTAATGAATGTCTGGATGCATGCCTGTCTATCTTTTTTTAAATTTTTATTTTAAAGATAATATACTGTACTAGATCTGTCTACTGAAACAAAAAGCTGTGTGGATTTTGCTCTTGTTGCTGCAGCTACCACCTGCAGGCCCTGCGGCACCTGGCCGTTCTGGCTGCAGAGCCACGCCTGCTGGTCCCTGTGGACGTCGACTCCCTGAAGCCCTGCTATGCCCTTTTAGAGGTAACCTACAAGGTAAGTCCATCAAGGTTAGTCAGACTGACACAGGTAGCCACAAACCTGTGAATGAAGGAGAAGCTCCCATTGCTCATGGGCTGCCCTTCCCTTGAGCAAGGCACTTGTCCCAACGCTGCTATAATGTAGAGCAGGGCTGTTCAATTACAAATTCAATTGTGCCAGATTTTAAAACCACTAAATGTAGATAGGGCAGACATTTTCAGCAACCTATTTAAAACCTGGGGGTGTGTGTGGCTGCTTGTCTCTGTCACACAGTATTTAGACACAGCTGATAAATAAGTTAAATAAGTGCCTAGTTCAAAAAGCACAATTACAGTACAAACAACAGGTGATTATCTTAATAAACATATTGGATGGGCAGACGCAGAGAAGAGGTGGAAGCGCCCCAAAGCTGCATGCTTCCTTTCTGCAGCCGTGTTAACCAATTGGGCCGTTCAAATGGTGCGCTGCGGCCGGCTCGCAATACACTATCTGGAAGAAAAAACGTAATGATAATCTATCATGAGCAATATAAAGGATATATTGGATATAGCAGTTTATGTTGGGCCACTGGGAGGTTGCTTCTTAGCCATATGTGGCGGAGTTTGTTTTTAAAATGGCGTCGCAAAGCAGCCAGGACTTTAATATTTGAGAATTGATTAGTGGTTATTCCTACCTACAGATTGTATCATTGTTTCACCATGGCTGAAGATGGAAGTCAGAAATCACAAGCGTGCGTGTGTGCCTATGTTTAGCCATGTGTTCTGTTTTTACAGTTCAATCTGTTGAACATGCCCTAAAACTCAAGTACAATTTGTACAGTTTTCCTGTATGATAACTTGCACTTCCTCCTTTCCTTTCTCTCCCTTCTTCTCGTTCTCTATCTCTGTCACATATTTGTAATTGTCCATTTCTGAACTTCCTCTTGGCAAGCTGTTTTTAATGCAACCACTTTTACACAAACTCTAACACAAGCTGTAATGTATGATATGGGCTGGTTTTAGGTCTTCATGATGCACAAGAAAAATGTGCCTGTCCACCAGACTAGCATGTTCATTTTTTCTTTCATTTTTCGTCAGCATTACTGCTGTCAGCTGGACGGCTTCCTCAAACTCACAGTTCAGACACTTGAGGTGTAATTTGTGCAACTTGCTCACGCCATTCAGCCAAGGCAGATGAATGAAGTTTAAAATTTCTTAGAAGTACTAAACTACTACTGTAGAAAACAACTACCTAGTACCAATTTTTGAATTTAAAATTGCTTAGTGAAATTGTTTATAGGATTCCCATTTGTTTCTGCTGTTGTGGTTGCTAGTCATCCTAGGCTCCGTAACTGCACAAAAATATACATGGATACAAATACAACAAAAATGAAATGATTAATTACACAGTTTAAAATACTAACACACTGGTACATGACCCTGAGAGTAA
Source organism: Etheostoma spectabile (assembly GCF_008692095.1). NCBI lineage: Eukaryota > Metazoa > Chordata > Actinopteri > Perciformes > Percidae > Etheostoma > Etheostoma spectabile. The sequence continues at coordinate 5,838,886 of NC_045749.1, read as the reverse complement.
TTACAGAATTAGATGTTTAGTCCATATTAACAAGACTATATTTCATTTGCAGTCTGAAGCTGTTTAGATAAGTATTGTATTTTAAGTGTGTTGGTAAAAGGTTTCAATCTGAGGAAGCTCTGTCTCTTTCTATTAATTTTTTTTTTTTTTTTTTAGAAACATACACATTTTTGCAGAAATATTTTGTTAAAACTGGTCGGGATTGCTGAGAAAAACTGTAACTTTTTAAAACCGAAAATCTTTTGAGACCAAGAGGAGAGGAGCCATTGTGATGCAGTCCACACTGGTTTAGACTTCCGATTTTTGCGTTACCAACATTGCACAAGACTACAGTGTGTCCATTCATTTTTGCCACAATGATGTCATTTTAATCACGTGCGCTCTATCACAACCATTTCCATGTGAAGCAGAAAGCAGACAAGCTGGCAGCTGGTCCTGATGCCCATTTTTAGAGACACTTTTAAAAAACAAAGTTTAAAAAAACCAACCATCTATTATAATGTTCAACCACAAAATAAGATGCTAACTGTACATGTTTTCCTAGTGTTCCATATTTAGTCAACTATTATTTTTCTCCAGTCGTTCTGGAGTGCCCCTGCTTTTTCATGTGCATGTACATTTAACAGCCTTTGTTGCAATACTGTAGTTGTGTATTTACAGATGCAGTAAATAGCTCCTGAATTACAGGAGCAGCAATTTCTAAATCACCCTCTTTGAGGATTTGTTGCTGCTCTGTATTACAGTACTGTAGATGTGGCACTCTTTTTTTTTTGTAGAAGTCTCTGTTGTCGTTAAGCATTTATATTTCAAGGTTTACTGATTTTGCAAATAGTCATTTAACATTCTTCTTTAAAACTTTCAGTAAACCGTAGTCCATTGTGTGTGACCTTTATATGGAAGGGGAAACAATGAGAAAAATAGAAGTATGCACATCCAATGGGAGGGTAGGGGGTAGAGATTTATAAAAGCCAGATGGTTCGGACTGGAAGTTTACGAATTTAAATCCCAGATCAACTGGAAATTCTTGTAAAGGAAGGTGAATAAGCAGCTCAAGTATTCCGGTGGGCATTTTTTTTGTGTTTTTTATTGTGGGTAGAAGAAAGATGTAGATGGTTAAAAATAGAGGTTGTTGTCCACAGTGAGGACCAGCTCTGACAGCATTCCTCACTGTAAATTCATACCAGAAAGCTCTGCTTGACTCTAAGGATCATCAGTCATTATGTCACTCCTTGTGTAAGAGAAATGCAAACATTTATACGTACAAACAAGGAATGGGGGGGCATAGTTAACTATCCTTAAGCCGACAGTGAAGGTAGTAACAGAGCCGAATCAACGTCTAAAAGGGACAGCCAGGACAGCATGAATACATACACACGCACGCGCACGCGCGCACACACACACACACACA
>NC_045749.1:5830913-5837468 GCF_008692095.1 Etheostoma spectabile | reverse complement strand
CACACACACACACACACACACACACACACACACTGGACACTGTTGTGTTTACACTTCACACCTCTTTTTCTTGTGGAATGCCAGCATGCTAAAATATGATCTCATTTGGTTCAGTGCAAAAAGATCAAAGCCGGCGCAATGGCAGTTCTTCAATCTCTGTGTACATGAGACTAAAGACTCAGAGAGAAAGTTCACTTTAAAATTAAAAAGGAAATAATTCTGTTAACATGTGGGAAGTGCCGTCTTTCAGGAGTCCGTTTTTTGGCATTCTGCTATTCTGTACTAATACTTCTTTTTAATGTGAAGTGTGAGTAGATGAAACTGTGTGCTACACAATGCACAATTGCTGCAATGACACAGCTATGCATGACACAGCTCACATGTAGCAATGTTAAGTCCCTACACTTTGATGTAGGTGTAATTTTTAGAGACCTTACAGTTCAACTTTAGGGTGGGAGAGTGTGAAACTCTTTTGGCTAATTCTGGCATTTTCAACTCATGTATAATCATGTGTTTTAGCAATGTCCCCTTAAATAAACAGAATTGAGTTGCGTGTTGTGTATGTTCTTGTGTTGTTATGACGCTATTTTCTGTTTTAGGAGACCAAGTGGTATGATGAGACGACGGTAGAATTGATGGCTCCCACCATGCTTCCTGAGCTGCACCTTCTTAAACGGGTAAAGCACTTCAACACTTCACAGCTTCTGGACTTTGTAATCTAGTGGAAACTAGACTGTTAAGTTTATCTTCCTCCCTGCTGAGGATTAGCTAAGTGATGTGCGTGTAGAGTATTGATAAATGCTCAACATGTTCAGTTTTAATTTTGAATACCACTCAAATTATTTGTCGATAAAACAGGCACACACTGATACCAAAATCCTTTTATGTTATATTATATGTTTATTTATTGTATGCAGGTAAAGGTGAAGGGTCCACGATACTGGGAACTGTCCGTAGACCTCAGCAAAGAAACACAGCATCTAAAGTCAGTATAGAGTGACATTTCATTAAACATCATCTGTAACTTGTTCAATCACTCAAATAATACCACTAAATACACAGTGTGAATCCACAGGGAAGCTCTCATCTTATGAATTTACTCATTGGTTGACAAATTCAAAGAACAATCTCTCTCTTTACATCTCTCTCAGGTCCATCCTATCCAGAGACGGGGTGTTGTATGTTAAACTCCGGGCCGGCCAGCTGCCCTACAAAGACGACCCTCAGGGCTGGAAGAGCCTGCTTGCCTCCACCGTCAACCACCGCAATTCTGGAGTCAGAGCCTTCGAAGTAAAAACATATAGGCGTCAAACATACCCAATAGGGCTGCAGCTATCGATTATCTTAGTAATCAAGTATTCTACAGATTATTACATTGATTAATCAAGGAACCGGATAAGAAATAATTTTGCTTTATAGTAAATGGCAAAAGTAAATGTACAAAAGTGAGGTTTCCTTTTACCAAAAAAGCAACATTTTTATTGCTTAAATTGCATACAATAACAGGAATAGGTGCTAATGTTTTTGAGGACTGGCTGCACAGGCCACAAAGCCTTTATATTTGTTGGCCAAAGTACATTTTTGGCAGCCCAAATGTAAACATCTGTAATTAAGTCCCAACTTTGAGGAAACAGGTTATGCAGAATAGCTATCCACAGCTAAGCCCAGGTAAATGTTACTGTAAAAAGCTTACAGCAGGGCTATTCAGCTATACTGTTCAGGGGGACACCTTTTCAGAAGGCTAATCTAAGTTTAGAATGAGTGAAGAAAGCAGACATCAGCGGCTAGGTCCGATGACTTCATCGACGTGCATAATAATTAGCCATGTGCAGGTGCCGCTGGTAGAGAGACGGGCTGGTTTGTCTTTGCCAGTTAACAATAATTTGTCCAAGTTTCAAGATTCCTGGCAATGTAAGATAAACGGATATACTCCAAACCGACATCTTTTTGTTAATGTTACCTTGTGTCTGGTCCGCTCCATGAAATGGATGAGTAGACTGGATGTTTTCTGCTGAGATGCTGTAACGTAAGCAATGGCGCCATGCCATTGTGGTGAGCCAGTTCCATTTTACAACAGACACACTGTACAACGTTTTACTTTTCTGCAGCTTAAAATGATCCCAAACTGCAATCTATTGTTCTCTTTCTTAATTTGTAATCCACGTCAATCGTCACGGCAACAGCAGCGTCAGACCATTGTGTGATATAATAATCATTTGTAGTATGATTGACACAGTAATCGGTATAATGTTAGTTAAACAAAGCTTTGAGGCAGAGAATTTTACATGAAAGATTTTTAGTAATCAGTTTAGTCGAGTTACTCAAGGAATCGTTGCAAATTGCAGTTTATGTCATTTATAGTGTTTTATTTTAGATTTTTGTTTCCAATAACATTCCCTTCAATAACTTTGGTTCAAAATAGACCAAAACATTTTAAGAAATAAGTCCACCAATACCCAGATATAAATGGGAGTGATTGGAATTGAATTGACCTCCTCCCCAGTGGCCTGTTGTGTCCAGTCCTGGCAGGTTGTCACTACAGGTTTAACAGGCAACTGTGTGGATGACAGACTATTAATGGTTTCCTGATGGCCTCAGTGTATGCTGTCAACACACCTGCAGGTCCGGGTGGGCGGGGACGAAAAAAAACTTGTCCTCACTGTCTCCCTCAACCTTTTCTTTTTATGCTTTCATCTCACCTTTCTTTATTCCTTCTCTAATTATACTATTTTCTTCCATTAATCCTTTTGCTTTGGATCGTCTAAAATAACCTTAACTCTTCCTCTTACTACTCTGTGATTGTGTTTTATATATGTCCTTGTTTCTTAACACAAAATAAATGTACATTTCTTCATGTGTTTCTGCAGCCTGAAGCCATCTCCACATTCACCTCAGAGCCCGCCTTGGTCTCCTTTGCTGAGTTCTTCTGTAAAAAATCGGAAGATATTAAACACGTGAGTTTAATACAAAGAAGTGGATGTAGGTGACCTATGTGTCTGTTAGACACCAGTGAGCCTCCCTTCTCGCATTTTTGAACGGTTTACCCATCGCGCTCAAGCAGGGAATTTTACGTACTTTATGCATTGTATGACATAATTATCATATTATCAAACATTAACTAACCAGGAAGGAGTTTTTAGCTCCTGGAGGTGCTCTGACTTTAATAATGAAAAGTCACGCAAAGGTTGTTGAATGTTTTATCAGAGCCAAAACTGAAACTGACCTCTAATTCATTCTTTCCTCGACATTAGTTTTGAGTGTGTGGTTGGTCTGGCTATCACTACAGAAACTCTCCGCTCTATTAAAACTCGGCTCCAAGCGCTTTCCTCCCAGCCAACTGGTTTTGGGAGTGAAAACACAAAGATGTGTTTGTTGTTTTTGTCAAAAACAAAATGAACATAGTTCTATTCATCTGCATCCCTGCTAATGTGTGTCCTGAATCAGTTCTTCAGGCTAGCATGTTGATAAGCATTCGCACATTTAGTCACAAATATGTGAAAAAGGACTGTTTGGAATATAGAAGTTGGTATGCCTCATCTGTCCTATCTAAAATCATCCTTAAATAACATTTAAGCATCTAATAGTCATTAAAATGAATGTTCCAATTTTAGCAAAAGGCCAGCTTATGTGTCAGCTCTTATTAAATTATGTCTTTAGCTTCCCAAATAACATTAATATATCAAAATGCATGTAATCACACTGAATGTTTCTATAATAAACAAAATGTGTACCATAATTAAAACCTTAGATCACATGCAGTGCAAAATGATTCTACAAGCAACTACAGCATCTTTCAGGAGATATTGATTAGAAGTAAAAGAATAACAAGTGTTGACCAGACTTTCTGTCTGTGTTTTTATATGGTTTTGTAATAGATTGTAATAAATAAACTGACCCCTTGAAACATGTCTGGATAAGCTGACAAGTTTCCAAGGCTCAACAATGTCTGTGGTCTTAAAAGAGATCTTGGAAATATTTTGAGAAAGTCATTCAACAATGACTTTGTGTGCAGCTGCGTTAAATGCCATACATTTTTCATGTGAAATATCCAAAGCTGTTTTCACTTTGGCAGGAATTTGTGTTCATGTAGTATCCCATTGCTCAAAGTAGGAAGCTGATTCAGAAAAAAGGTTTTCAGGGCCTTTAAATGTAGTACACTGTGAGTAGGAACTTCATGTTTCTCTGTTGCAAAGCGGCCGATTTTCTCAGCTTTAAACACATAATTTTATCTGTCATACACTGGGTAATTTAAAATACATATGTATAGATTGTCAGCACCAAGGCTCAATCTGCTTAGTAATCACTTGACTCCTATTTTCTAAATTAAGAGGTTGCTTCCAGTTAATGAGTTGGCTTGCACAGAGGTTACTAGTTTTAGCATGAACAGTGAAATGGAAGAAAATCAGTCATTTTGTTGCTCAACATTCTATAATTGAATTTTACGACATGGTAATTTTGAGTCCTTTAATTTTAATCATAAAATCTTCAAAGTGATTTGAAAGTCATTAATTTTGCGTTTAGGAGCCCTGTAAAAAACACAAACTTAGGGCGCCTGGGTAGCTCACCTGGTAGAGCGTTCCCCCATATTCAGAGAATCAGTCCTCAACGCAGTGGCCGTGGGTACAATACCGACTTGCGGCCTTTTGCTGCATGTCACCCCCCCTCCCTCTCCCCTTTCATGTCTAAGCTGCTCTGATACAAATTAAGGCCTAACAAAAACTAACACGATATGCGGAAAAGCAAAATGTATCATGATAAAGCATTTAAACTGTAACGCACCAAAACAAGCTTCAAGAAAAAGCATCATTGTTGAGTAAATTACTAAACTAACTTAAAACTGTAGCTGCTAAACAAACCTCGGTGAGCTCTGTATTTGAGATTTTTTTTTTATTGTCATGAAGCCATCTATATTTTGTCAAAATGTGAGAATTGATCTAAAATATGCACCAACCTGTTTGTCTGTGTTGTGTTTGCAGAGGGATGATACTCTTGTGTTGTTCTCGGCTATGCTGTATGAATGTGTGACGCAGGAATGTCCAGAGATGCTGCCCACATATATTGCTGTTGAGCAGGTAACACACACACACACAGACATGCTAATGTGTGCAAATTGGTCCTTCTTTTAATTGTCAGTCCTCTTACTTGTTGATGTTTCAGCATTTGTAGTGCAATTACATTACCAAGCAACAACAATGAAAACATTTTGAAAGATTAATAAAATGAAAGATAAATATAGATAAATAAGATAGATAAAAGACAGAGTTCCTAATAGGTGCTTTTATGAAATTACTTTTGTTTCCCCAAAATTGATTTTTATCACAGAGCTTTGTTTTGAAATACCCAGTGACAGATACACTGACAGATGAAAACTTAAAGTCACATGCAAAGATAACAATTAATTCTTCCCGTGTGATGTTAACATGTTTCGTTGCTGACGTCTTTCAGGCGGTGGGTGCTCTGCGTCGGGGTGACTTGCTGCAGACCTTCCCCTTGTGGCAGATGCGTTTGGTGGTGGAGTTGTGGGACAGCAGGGTGCTGCGGGGTCCAGCTAACCGCCACAACGCTCTGCTCACCTCCGAGTTTCTGCCTGTCATGAAGAACATGGCGGATGTAGCACTAGACAGCTGGCTCAAAGGTGAGAAGGGGCGAGATGGATGGAGAAAGTGTCTGTAAGGGAATAAGAACCCAGATCAATAGAGGGAAGACAACATGTTGTGAATGCTGAAAAAAAGCTCAAAAATCTTCACCTCTTCATTAACACACATCTAGCAGAGAAATTTCCACTGCCATCCTTTTCCATTACAGCAGGGGTCTTCAATGTTAAGGACCCCTTAACTGAAAGAAAGACGGAGCAGGGACCCCCAACTATATTGTACAAAAGTGCATATTAAACTGGCCCCACCTTAGCGTGCCTAAAGCCTTTTTACATACCTTTCATGCATAGAATAAGTATAACTATTAAAAAAGATGTCAACATGATTTTATAAATCATGTTTTAATGTTAAACATTGTAATAATTTATAATTTGTTAATCACACAACATAAATTACATGGAAATGCACCCCAAGCAGCTGGGTGTCCGGTGCCTTGCCTAGCACCTTGGCACCTCTGCCCCTACCACTACCATCTTACTTTAGTCCATATGGGGACTTGAACCAGCAACCTTACAGTTCCCAACCCAGCTCTGACTGAGCTACAGCCACATGATACTGGCACAATGAATCCTAAGGATGAACTGTCTCTGTGTATGGCCTTAGTGACCACCTTAGCATCATTGGGGATTTATTTTGCTAATAATATGTTGGATCCATGTTAGGACTTTTTAATTTTTTTTAAAAACTTTCTAAAAATGAACAATAATTGACTCCATTGACTATGAGGACCCCCTAGGGGTCCTGGGCCATTACAGTAATAAAACATGCAAATACAGCGACCTGGCGGAATAGACAGTGCTGCAAGTTGTTTGAGAGAGAGAATAAAACCAGTATAGTTTGCTGGTATATTGATAATAAACAAAGGCTGACATATATATATATATATATATATATATATATA
>NC_045749.1:5791130-5830903 GCF_008692095.1 Etheostoma spectabile | reverse complement strand
TATATATATATATATATATATATATATATAAATAACTATATTTAAATACGTACTCGCCAATATTTAGGACAAAATGAGACTTCTTTAATGTATTAAAGAAAGCAGGATTTCTTTACTTAATTCATTTTACTTTGACTACATAAGACATTGAGCTGACGTTGAGTATTTCACATGCTGGGTGTGTTTCAGCTCGATTTCCTATTCAGGGTACACCCAGCACAATAATGTTGACAAGACTGTGCATACACTCAAACATATGCACATTCCGCATGCACACACACCTACAATAATACTTAAGAGGCGTGGGAAATGGGTGAAGTCGTCAAACAAGACTGTTGTCATGTAAACAGATGCAACGTGCCTGGACGTTTCATGAAGCCTCTTGGTTCTGTCACGTTTCAAAGGAAAACCAAACCATCTACTTCAAGCATCAGGAATGTTGCTGATCTCTGGAATCTTTCCCACGAATAAAATCTGTTTCAAGATTTCTTTGTTATTTTTTAGGATTTGTGTTTCTTCTTCTCTACTCTCAGTGCTAGTTGGCTCTCGGTAAAAGTGTTGTACAGACAGCGGACATTGTTGAAAGGAATGCAGTTTCTAGACGTTTTCCCATTATGGAATATGACAAATGACAATGTGATGAATAGAATATTCATTTTGCATTGAGGTTGTTTTAGTTTTGTATTTAATTGCAGTTCATATTGGTTTTATATTTAAATTATAAATTAATTTAGATTAAGGCATCATGGTTTTTATGTCAATCAATTGTGTTTTTTTCTCCCCCTGTAGAGAAAGACAGATGATCTGTACTTGACTAGAAATAGTTAACAGTTGTGGCAACAAACATGTTTGATCATGTTTATTGCATTTTGCAGTTTGTCAACACTATCCTTACTGATTTCCTTCATTCAATTCAATCAGAAACAAGCTGATTTGTCTTGTACAAAAATGGGTTTGTAATTGTTGTCTGATTTATTTTAATGAAAGCTGTATGTACACAAAAAAAATGGTATGCCTTGTTTGTGTATTTTCTCCTAGACAACAGCTCAGTGTTGAGATCCTACATGAGGGGCGAGGCCCTGCCCAAAAATGGCCAGTCCATCATGTTGGCCTGCTTCCTGGTGTACCGCTCCATCCCCTGCCTCAGGAACACACATGCACAGCTGGAGAGTAAGATAAACACAAGTTCTCACTATATTGGACAGCTTTACCTGTGTACACTTATATTTGCATGTATACGAACAGTATATACACACAGCAGCAGGAATAAAGTTTCCTTAGGGTTAGGGTCAGCTTTAAACTCTCTCCTATCGACTCACTGGAAAGTAACTTAATACATTTATTCAAGTGCTGTATTTATGTGCAGTTTTGAGGTATGATATGGAGTGCATCAATATCATGTTACTTCATACTACTTCTACATTTCAGATTTAACATTTTTTACTGCACTCTATTTTGTAACTGTAGTACCTCGAGGCAAAATGCGTAAACATTGTTTCATTAGTAATAACAATCTAATTATATATATTGTATATATGTTACAGTACGTCTTCCAGCAACACAAGTGCTTTTTATTTTGATACATTTCACTGATAATACTAACCTTTTTTTTTTTTTTTTTTTGCATTTGTTATGCTTGTAATTTTACTTAAGTTAAACATCCTGTTCATGCAGAACAACTACAAACTACCAAAGAAAATGATACTTGGGACAGTGATGTTTGACTCATCCGAAGCTCTGTTCTCTCTCCCTGCAGGCTGCAGCTCATTTGGGGATTTACTGTCGCGCAGCAGCGAGTTACGCATCCCTCTCAGAGACCTGCTGAGGCTGGTTCCCGTCCTGCTGGGCTCTGCCTCCGGAGCACAGACACTGCTGGGCTTCCCTCTGAAAGCATTTTGATCCTGATGCTCAGTACTAGTCTGGCTAGTAACCTCTCATAGTCTTACGTTTACACTGTGAGCACAGGTAGGACAGATAACTAATTTCTACCTATAACACCTACTGGTGTGTGCAGCAAGTGGGACAAAATGTCACCATAAGGGGTCTTCCTGCATCACTGCAGCGTGGCTGCTCTGCCTCTGTAAAGAACTGTTTGGAAAATACAGACCTTTTCAGCCCCTACTAACTAATATTAGTTTTGTAATATAATATTTCAGTTTAGTATTTTTACAGCATAAAGAAAGTTTAGGCTGCAGTAATGAGGCAGTACATGTGCCATTTCAGTGGTACAACAAATCCAGTATGGAGATATTTTTGTTATGTACCAATTTTTTCTCACCCCTAAACATGGACAAAAAGGACTGGTCAGTACAAAATGAAAGGACTCGGCTGAACTCGTACCAGTGCGGATGCTGCTTGTGTGGGCTCTCACTGAGTCCAGGCCCTTGTGTTGTGAGTACGAGAAAACAGAGGCAAGACAATTAAATAAAAAAGTACTTGCACACCTCATTATTAATATTGTGGTTTATTCTGTCTTGATATTTCCTCACAAGGCTCAGTCAGTTCTTGCGATAATAAGGACGTCAGCAGCCTTAATTGTTTTCTCTTTTGATTTGTTTTGACTTTTAGAACGTGCACCACATTGAACAAAATCTTTCAAAAAGTATGTGCATTTCATGCGTGTTTCTTACAAAGTCCAGCTGAGGTCTCGCTGCTGATTAAAGAGAACTGTATTCTCCTTTTTTTTGTTTTGCTGTATTCTCTCATTAGCTGAAACTGGTTAGGCTTCTAACAGTGTTATCCGTCATGTCTTGTATATTTAACACAGATGTTGTGGTGCCAGCGTTGCATCCCTATGGCCAAGATGAAGGTCTTTTGAAGTGAGTGCAGGATCAAAACAAGCTGTGGGTTCCTTTGGGGCTGGTTACCTGCATGAATGGAGCCAGCTAATCTTCTGTAGTAAAGCAATGTTCTCCACAGAGGAGACTGAATATACTCAACTTCTGCACTTAGCGGAACTAGGTTGAATTTCAGCTTTGTATGTTTTGTATCTTACACTTAAATTGTTTGTGATCATCTGGCATGGCCTATGATCCAAGATACCTGTCTCTAATGATATTTCGGCTTGTTTGCAAAGGGATGCAACAAGAGATGAAACACTTCTGTGTTTGCAATAGTGCTTCTAGGGTATAATTTTTACAAATATAAGAGCACTAATCTGTCACCAGTTTGCGTAAAAAAATGGTGAATGCTGCTTTCCAATATCCCCCAGAAAAGACTGTCTTAACTGTTGGTTCAGAAATGCAGTTTGGTCTTTAAAACAGTACAACAGTGAAGACTGTTTCAGATATGAAGATTAATGACCACAAAGGTTCTCTCTCAAAATAAGTAATCTGACATTTAATTGATTAAACATTTTCACAAACAATTAACATTTCAAAATTTAAAGAAATACAGTCAACACCCAGCTAGTGATGTGATACTCAGGGTGTTTTCCTGAATACATTTGCACATTTCTTATGTAATGCTGTTGGATTTTCTCACAGCTGAATTTCAGGGTTGTGTTTGCCAACGACTTTGAAACCTAAGACTGTGGGACTTTACTACCAGTGCATGAAGGCAGCATACGTGCCTATGACATTTATGAAGGCACTTGTTACAATTTTGGCAGAGGGAATCCCACGGTGTCAGACTTTGAAAGCCTACGCCTTTAGCTTTTAAAGTTGCTAAAAGATCTTGGATTTTTATGCCCGACTGAGTATGGAAACCTGTCATGTTGTTAGTGTGTGGGAGGATGTGCAATGTGTGTTTGGCCCAGAGTCTTAGATCGTTTCTAACCAACAGCTCTGAGGACATTCCAAAGTAAATGGAAAACATCCGAACAAACAAGTGTTCCACACCCTCCTCACAGAGCTGCAACACACAGAGCAGTTCCTCTCACTTAGATCAAACTCTTTAGATGCTAAAATGTGAGTTTATGTTATACAGTGAGGTTAGGTGAATAATGTTAAAGGGTCACATACCTGCCTACAAATGGCAATACACTTGCATGATTGCATGAGGAAAAAGCTCCACAAAAAGCAAGTTATAATCGTCTCTTTTCTATCTGTTGTAAGTCTGCTCTTTCTCATACCAGGGTTAATGTCTCTGGTTTGCGCTGACAACAGCGCAGGATCAGATCTGTTAAGTGTGGGTGGACCATTAAGTTCAGCTTTCTGCTGAACAAAGTATTAACCTCTAAAGAGATGTTCTTAGCATGTTAACATTGAAAGGTTCTCTGTTGTAGAATTCAATACAGAACACTCAAGAAAACTCACACTAACAGTCCTGTTGCTACTGAAAGACGTACTCATGTAATTAAAGTAATCGTATCATCGTACTCAAATTTGTTTGTATTTAAAGCTGCACACATATTTTTGTAATAACAATGGGTAAATATGGGACTACGTATATTGTCAAAGCTATCTCTCACAGTGGCTAACCCACAGTGAATTATCACCTGAGTAGAGCCCTCAGCTCTACAAAGTGAATTAGCGTTTTTTAGCTCAGTATTTTGTTTTTTTTGTCCTGCAAAAGCTCATTTACCTTGATTCCAGTCTCAGCAGGCAGTTGTTTGATAAAACACTTTAAAAAAAAAAGAAGGAACATCACACAGACACGGCTAGTCGGTAGACACAAAAACAGTGGAGCATTTAGCAAATAGAGTCATGTATATACAGTGGCTTGAGAAAGTTTAAACACCCATGCTAAAGTTGATTAAAAAGAGGTATAAAAAAATCATAATGCCTTAATTCAACAAATTTGGGAAAATCCAACCTTTTAAGGAAAACCAATTTACTTTGTGAATGAATAATGTATTGTACATAAATAAATGTTCTTCCTTAAAATACAGGGGGCATAAGTATACACACCTCCATGTGCCTTCCCATAGAGGCAGGCAGATTTTTATTTTTAAAGGCCAGTTATTTCATGGATCCAGGATACTATGCATCCTGATAACGCTCCCTCGGCCTTTAGAATTAAACTTAACCCCCCCCCCACCACCACCACCACCACATCATCACATACCCTTCACCATACATAGAGATTGACATGGTGTTATTTCAGTTAGCTTAATAGCTGGTTTGATTTGCATTGAGAGATGATCTTATGGAAAGTTCCCCATGCCCATCTCTATGTCTGGTGAAGGATATGTGATGATGGGGGGGTTATTTTAATTCCAAAGGCCAAGGGAGCATCATCAGGATGCATAGTAACCTGGATCCATTAAATAATTAGCATTTAAAAATAAAAATGCGCCTGCTTCTATGGGAATTTAACATAGGGGTGTGTGTGCAAACTTTCCAAGGAAATGTGTTGCCCCATTCCATACAAAGACACATAAATACATAGAGACATTATGCACAAAAACAAGACTACATGAATGGCCTAATACATCCACATTTATACACAAACATGTACACAGCAGGAGAATAGGTTTTGGACTAAAAATGAATGATAATATTGCTCTGTGTCTGCTGGATGTGTAAATAGGCAACTGTTAGCTTACATGTTAAATTGATAAGTCAATGTTGTGTTTTTAACCTGTTCCGCTCTACCTAAGAGACGAGAACAAGATTAAGTGTAGCTTTAATGCTCCAAAATGTGTTAAACACTTCTTCACACATAGATTATTTATTTTTGAGCTTTACTTTGATGTTTTATTAAACTTGTTAGAATTACTATTAAGTTATATCTTATCAAAAGGACTTCTGCCACTGTAATTTACCTCCCTTCTAACTATGCCAACATGCATTGCATGTATCATATCTGACTTGGTATCCAGTATCACACAGTGTAATTTGTAAGATAACTAAGCCTTCAGCATCTTACTGTGTTTAACTTGCTGATGTTTGTGTGGTTTCCTGGAAAAGTGTGTCACTTTCAGTTAACATATCTTGAAGAACATTCCAGAGAAATGTCGTATGAACAGTAAACAGTTTGGGGTCATAAGGAACTGGAACTGCCCATAGGTGTTGCAGAGTGTATTAAAGATGCTTAACGTCTGGTGGTTTTAATAGTCCTGGAGTCTCCATTGAAGGCCATTTAAAGCCTCTTTTCTGAACTTGTATGAGCTACTTGTATGCCTGTTTTGTGATGCCGCTGGGCCCCAGTGTGTTCAAAGTAAGGGCTAAATACCTGGAATGGCAGGAAAAGAGACTACATTTCACTAGCTATGTAATAAATTGTCCTGTCAAGGAGGCACTCAGTCTGAAGCATTTTAATACAGTAACTGCAACAAGATGCAAGTTGTTTAGGGGTACACATGCTTGTTCATGAAATGTGTTTTAGGTCTTATTTCTCCTCTCAAACCAAGACAAAAAGTAGCATCTGCCTGTTTTGACACATAGTTGAAACTAGGGATGGAGAATTAATAGTGGAGTCAAAGAGGGACAAGAATAAGACAGTGAAAGTGAAACTAAACTGAAGTTGACTTTCTCTGGTCTTCATCTCAATGTGGTTGTTTCTGGATTAGAAATACCAGTAGGAAACTCAAATAGAAAACATGTGACACGAATGTGACTCAAGACTTAGGACATGGCTGCAGCGTTCAGGAACAGTGAGGCTGACTTTCTTTCAAAGGGGAAGGAAAGTATGAATGTCAAATGTGTCTTCAAGTCATTGAGATCCTGACTTTGAGATTGAGAACCAGCCATCTTCATTATATAATATCACAGACATTTGCTTGAATTCCAGACAAATACTGTAAAATCTAAGTCATAGAAGAAACAACTTCTGGTGGAACAGGTTGCAAGAGTTCTAATAATGGAAGTAAGAGTTGTACTTCTGCTGTTGCCTGAGGGTACTTGAAAAGACTCCGTAGCTTTAACACCTGAACTGTTTTACTGATTTAAACATTTGTCTAAATGTAATATATAAATGGTCTAAATAAATTGCTAAAAGTATTGCAGCACAAGAGTCTGATATGGATATTTAAATGTTATGGATAAGCGGTTAAAACATTCAGCTTCACTAGTAGTGCAATTTCTGAACAAACTAAATATTGAGGTTGAAATCATATCCACTTGTATTTAGTGTTATCCATTTGTAACAATCATTGATTAATGATGAAGGGGTAGTCATGTTCATCTGATGGCTGTGGGGATACCTCAGACCAAAAACGTTGGGAACCACTGTCCTAGTTCAACTTTCTCAATGCAGAGTATGCCAAGTTCAAACACCAGTCTTGTGGAGTTTTAACTTTGCATGTTGAACTTTATAGTTAGGGCCTAACCTCAACGGCTAGTATGACAAGGTTATACAAACTGTTCATGTCTAGATATTAATGCCCAACAGAATATACGATTGTGTAATGTGGGAGTTGTGTTTTGTCCCAGACTACACCTACACATGACTGTGTCTGTGGGAAAAAGAGATCTGCCTCCAGGAAAAAAAAAATCCTTTTGTTTGTTTCCACAATAAGCCAATCCAAGTGTGTCACAATGAACACACCTCCTAACCCTGCAACTTGTATCCTAACTCTACACACAGGAGCACAGAGGATGAAGTGTATTTTGTTTTAACCCTTACATAAATCACTTAAAGGCCATTTATAAGGACTCTGATTTGACAGCAGCTTCCTGATTAAACCCAACCTGACTGTGGACCACCAAGGAGACAAAACTAGGTGTAATATAGCAAAGTAGTAATGATTTTCCAAAATGTAAAACTATTCCTTTAAAACCGCAATGTCTTTAAGCTTTCTTACCCTGTTAATCATCTCATGTCAGATTTACCTTTGAACTTCATGTGGGGAAAACCAACCCATTGATCTTGATAATATTTTATCACACCCTTACTCACTTAATTTACTAAGTTTAAATCCAACATACAGAAATCCCACTTTCTGTTCCTCAGATTTATCTATTATAAGAAGATGACATTAGGTTATTGACATGTGGGTTATTTGTTGGACAAAATTATTGCAACATCTCTACTAGTTCAAAACCCCGACATGACACCACATCTGTACTTAACTCTCTTCTATCGTCCACTTTTCAACATAAGGCCAACGCTACTACCAACAGCGTTTCCACCACACAAATTATGTAAATCGCAGCAGGAAATTTCTCACAAAGCGGTTCACTTCTTTAAACACAGAAGTGTATCCATGTGAGGAAGTCATTGTATCTATCCCATTGAGGCTTGAGCGTGAACAATTACTGACAGAGGTTGACGCCTCCAAACATGAAGAGCCGTGACAAGAAAAGCATTTCCCTCCATTAATATTATTATCCTACTGTATGTCCTACTTTTGAGCAAGGCATTAAGAGCTCAACGAAACACATTGCAGGGAAGTCATATCAGCTTTTGCCACAACTTCTGCTTTTACTGTGTGTGTGTGTGTGTGTGTGTGTGTGTGTGTGTGTGTGTGTGTGTGTGTGTGTGTGTGTGTGTGTGTGTGTGTGTGTGTGTGTGTGTGTGTGTGTGTGTGTGTGTGTGTGTGTGTGTGTGTGTGTGTTCATGAAAATGTGCTGAATTTCCCTGACTTTTTTAATGTATGACTTTTAATATATCTGCATAATGGAAGAAAAAGACGGCATGTGGCTAATGTGGATTGTCTTAGTAAACACTTAGGCTTTAATGTGTAATTCTACTTTTTTATGGTATTTTAATAGTTCAATTATTTATTTATTGTGGCATATAGTTTTATGTTTAATCTATGGTTTCAGCTATTTATATACAGTATGTTCTGTAATCAGTGTTTGTTGATTAGTATGAGAGGACTGTAATTTCCACAATTTTTGGATTAATAAATTAAACTTTGAAGCTTGATGGGCAGTAAGAGAACCAACCTACATCCTCCTCTTTTTGGCCACCCTAATAATTGTACAGTAAATAAATTAATAAAACAGTACTAGCTTCTTACAAATAAGTAGGTTTGATTTACACTGCTTGGACTCACAGGCGGGCCAGAACAAGAACTTGAAGACCATTATATGCATGGTTCCCAGATGACAAATCCTACACTCGATTGTACCCAAATGTTTGAAAGATTTAATTTGTCAAATTATTTGATTTATGATGCCGTTGCCATCAGCCTCAGCTGTAACTGGTGTTAGTTGCTAATTAGCAAATGTTAGCATGCTAAGATGCTAAACTAAGATGCTTAACATGCTAAATGTTATACCTGCTAAACATCTGCATGTCATGCCAATACTAGAATTTAGCTCAAAGTACTGTCTTGTTAGGCAGTTAGAACAGGCCTCTAGGTCATTCTCTCTTTCTAAGATAAGTTCTTTTTCAGAAATATTTACCTTTTTTTTAAAAATGTTTTTCAGACACTTTCACTGTAGCCTACAGCATTTCCTACAGTTCCATGCCAAGTATTCCAGTTAATGTGTGTATTTAGAAGCAGCCCAATATGAGTGAAATTAAGTCATAGTCTACTTCCCCGACATTGTTCATATAAGGGTCAGTGATGTGTTTATGCCGTCAAGAAATTGTTAAACGAATGAATGTATCTAGATCCAGTTTAGTCACAGAGCTCCATTCATGACGAGGCTTCCCCTTCTGCAGTAGAGAGGGACGGACTGTCATGACAGGAGGTGGGTGTGACCAAAAAATACAAAAATGTATTACAGTGCAAGTCTCGCAACCACTTCAGTATGAATGGTGAAGCTGCACAAGAAAACTCTGGTGCAGCAATTAAAAAAGTTAGGACAGACGCAGAGAGGGACAGAGACAGAGAAAGCGCACACATGGTTTCCTGATGTGTTGGTTTTTATTTTGCAGTGCAAAAGATTGAAAGTGAAAGAAAATGTTTCAGCGCTGGTGTAGATGTGCGCCTCGCAAATGTTGGCAGTTGAAAAAGAAAAAGACGTGCAAAGTTTGCGTCTGACCGCCAGTGATGTGGGGTAAGTCTGTGAGTTCAATTTCTTTTATGAAATAAAACGCATACAACTCCGTTCAGTTCGCCACTTCACAGCTGTGCGCTCTTCAAAGTTCAAACGAGGAAGCGGATTGTGACTTTGATAAAACTGCATTCATTCAGAATAAATTTGTGTAACTTCACAGCGATATGTCATCACTTTTTGTAAGTAGACACTGCAGAACTGATGGAATTCTTCTTCTCTTAGAACTTAAGGGAGGGTTGGGCCGTGCATACTTGAGCTCACTCATGCGGAATGGGCGGTTTGTGCAAGATAAAAGGAAGTATGCGGTGTCAAACAGAGATAGTAACCCGGTCTTTCTCTTCCTTTTTGAATTTTTTTAAACGTGATTGAATGACATGACTTAAAACGCTTTTCTTTGACTTGGCTGCACTTTGTCCGTGTTTTGTAGGCCCTATCCATAAATGAACCACAAGCGTCAGAGAAGCAACACCTGGGTATAATTAATTAAACTCCACCAACTGAGCTAACACGGCCACAACTTCACTGATCTTTTTATAGTCTGATTCTTATCGGTATGTGAAGTTTGGTTGGTTAGCGTCACCTACTGAGACTTGCCAGAATCCAATGGGCGTCACTTAAATACGAAGTCAGTATAGGAGATGCTGCGTTCAGATCCTGTCGGAAATGAGTAAGGCTGCATTTTGGTGTGTGCAAAAACACAAGTCATTGTGCTTTTGTTTAAACCACAATGACAAAACAAACTGACAAATGATGGTTTTTATCTGTTTAGAATGGCGTACAATGTGTTGCAGCGTCAGAATAACTAGAAAGAATCCGATGAATAGGCTAATTGTGTCTAATTTGAATGAAATTTGTAACAATTGAATGTTACATTGAAAAACAAATGTAGACGTAAATACATATTCTTACTCTGCCTCAATGGATTCAAGTTTTGCAATTGCACAGGCCACGTACTAATCAGAATCCGGCCTCAAGGTCAATTTAGTAGTTGTTTCTTTCTTTTCCATTAACCCTACAAACTACATGCCCCCTGTACAACAAGAATATTGTTGAAGCTGCCTGCACTTGGATATGTCTTCTCTAACGGGAGATAGGAAATAGTAGTTTGCTTAAAAACTGAAGTCATCTTCCACACACTAGGTTTTTCTCGCCTTCAACTGCATCTCGCTGTCTTCCATTAGACGATGACCTCTTAGCAAGTGATATCCACTACCTTTTTTTTTTTCTTCCTGGTGTAAATGTATAACCTTTATCTTTTTTTCAATTCCTAAAAATAGTCTTAATTCTGTTTCCTGCAGGACTTAAAATATTCAAATGAATAGCCTGAGATGACATTGCTCAAATTTTTAAAGTCTTCTTTTGCACATTGTCTTGTCTCCGACTTCTCTCCACCATTTGGACCTATTGAAAGTAATGATGTAGATGAACTCTGCAGAGCTGCGTGTGGGCTGTGCGGTGTGTGTGTGTGGTGTGTGTGTGGGTGTGGTGTGTGTGTGTGTGTGTGTTGTGTGTGTGTGTGTGGTTTCATAATGTGTGACATGGGGTTTCCCGGCCCGTTTCCTCATTCATGTGGCTGGAGACAGAAGTATAGAGTTATCAACCCAGATATGAGCTGAGTATTGAGTAAATATATTATGAAAAGTTATAAGTATATTTATTAGAGTTTTAAGGTAAGTTTTAATTTTATTAGTTTTTTTTTAGTAAGCTTAAGGGTTTTTATTAAGTTTTTAATAGTGTTTTTAGTGTAAGGTGGCGTTCTTTTTCCTTATGTTGTATTTCAGTATTTTTTTTTATAGAGTAAGGGAGTTATTTTTGTTTGTTAAAGGGTAGAGTTAAGGTTTTAGTGTAAGGGGAAGAGGGAAGGAAGAGGAGAGTGTGGGTGTTTATGTGTCACAGTGTTGACAACATAAGTGGTGTGTGTGTGTGTGTGTGTGGCTGTGTGTGTGTCGTGGGTGCTGTGTGTGTGTGTGTGTGTGTGTGTGTGTGTGTGTGTGTGTGTGTGTGTGAGAGAGAAAGAGTCAATAGGAGGAAGTATGTTTGCATGTTTTATTTGTACAACCTCTATTTAAAGAGGCGTGTTTGTGTGTGCTGAGTGATATAAAGACAACAGCACAGTCATTTTCCGATTGCTTCCTAGTGACCTCTGCAACACAAGCTTCCTCTTGTTACTTGCACCATTTTGAATCCCTAGCTACTACATATGATGCTTAGCAGAAGGATGCAAAAATCACATCTACCTGCTGCTCAAGGCAAATTAAAGGGCTTAAGATAATCTGGGACTTTTATCAATTTAATAAAAAAATCTTCATCTTTATCTTCAATTACTGTAGACCTCAGTTGGGGTGTGGCCTTGACCAACTGCCATGCTATGCTTGTTTGCAAGACATGGGGCCCTACCTTGCACCGGCACAGTGGGGCGCAAATCCCGACACGTGTCTTTACTAGTTTAAGACTGTCACAGTTGTTAATTTCATGTCCTGTGCCCCTGCCGTTTAAAAAGCAAATGCACCTGTGCCCATTTTTTGCGCCCATGGGCGTGTTGGCCTTACAGGGAGGTGTGTTCAGGTTAATTCTTGGCATCTTGCTATCTTGCAGCAGCAGAAAGTGATTGCGCCATTCACCAACAAAAACCTGGCCTGAAGTCAGTAACGCAGCATTTCATTGGTATTTTAACAGTACATTAGTGAAATGCGCGTGGTCTCGTGCACAGCGCGCGCACACTATACTTGTTACACACACAAAAGGAAGCGCAGCAGCACATACACATGCAAAAGATTAATCCACCATCATAATAGCAATGTGCCAAAAGTACAGATGTGCCTGGTTTTTAAAGGGAATGGGAGATGACACTTATTGGTTTATTGCATGTTACGGCCAAAACACACCTATGAAATAAGTACAGCCCTTATAAACCATGCGCTCAGCGCACAGACCCTTTTTTCCACTGTCAAACTAGTAAAACTCGATTTGGACATGCCCAAAGCTTGCGCTTCACGCTATGCGCTTATATCATTCAAATTGGGCCCAAGATGTCTCTCTCTTTCTAATGGGTGGGCCAGATTCTCTGGGTGAAGCAGAGAAATGGGAGGTAACCTTGCTTCTTATGTCATAAGGAGCAGAATCCAGTTTGGCCCATCTCAGCTTTAATTTTCTCAAAAGCAGAGCAGGATACCCGGAGCTTGGTTTACACCTATTGCCATTTCTAACCACTGGGAGACCATATGCAGGCTGGGGGAATACATATTAATATTAAAAAAAAACCTCATAAAGTGAAAGGTTCATGCCATGGGACCTTTTAAAATAGCGGTGTGATATTTGGAAATACTTTCTTTCGCCTTGCAAACATTTTGACTTAGTGTCATTTGTTGTGTAACTTGTTGGTCTTTTACATAGTTGAATCCTTTTTCAAGCCAAAATATCAGACATTTGCTTGTTCCAGAATTTGCTGCTTTGGTCAATTTGCTATTTTTATTGAAAATTAAATAGTCAATGAATCAATGAAAATAATTCTCATTTGCAGCCCTACAGGCATGACTTTTATCTGCGATGAGGAAGGTCTATTTAGGTTGAGGATTTCTTATCGTAGCTTAGCACAAATAATCGAACTGGGAAAGCAGTTGACTAATTATTCCCCATTTAAAACTTTCTCCCCCTTTTTATTTATATTTTTAAACCATGTGTATGTTTGCTAGATTAAAAAATAAAATCACTTAATATACTCTAGATGTGGCCATTTTCTGCAGTATAAGCCATAAGGAAGAGAATTAATTTACAAAAGTGAATAGACAAATTAGAGGAAGTGTACACAAGAGATGTTCCTATTGAGACACAGGTAGAAGCAGAGAAAGGTGAGAGTTCAAAGTGGGAATTACATTTCATCTTAAATTTCATCTGTCACAGCCAGGTGAGATTCAAGTTCAAGTGAAATTTTGTTCAATTAATTGTTCTTTTGTACATTGAAGGATTTGATCCTAAAACCCATGACGAAGAACCTGATTAAATGTAAATAATTAACAATCCGCTGCAGCAGAAAGTGAAAGCATGTAGAAAGCCTGACCATGACATAACTTAAGCTAACGTTACATAGTTATGCCTCTTTCCTGCCATGCTTAGTGAGATTTTGGGAAATTCACACCCTAAAGTTGAATCCAGCACACTGTTGATCAAAAGTTGGAAAAAAGGCTACAGACAGTAGGTCAAAAAAGGACAAAGATAGTGTTGTCACAATTCCATCCCGTGTCACACTACAAAAAACTTAAGTCAAACTAAAGGTGTTTTGTGATGCAAAATTACTGTTTTTGTCAAAGGAGTCTGGTGGCTTTGTGGAGAGAATACATGGATATAACGGCTTCAGTTCACTGTCAAAAGCAAGGTAAAACAGTAAAGATATTCTAAATATATCAGAACCTTAAAGCAGTATATATATATTTTTTTTTGGGTGGACCTTTTTTTAGGTGGCACTTATTGCTGTGTGGCCCGTCAAAAGCAGTATATTCCTTAGCTTCTGTAAGGGTACTCCCATCTGCTTCTCCTAACTGCGGACATGCCAACCTGACCGCCATCTACTATAGGATAAGTACCTCATGTGACCCCACTTCAAAATATCCAAAACTATCTCATAAATTGAAACTCCATTAACTGCTTTCTAAGCCACTTGTAGGCAACAAACACAAGCTGTTAACACAATGGCATATTATCATGTTTTAAGTTGATGCCATTGAGTTTCCTTTTAACTTTAGGCTGCAGTGCTGGGCAGGTTGTGTACTGTTGGTGTTTGTTTTTTAAATTTTTTTTTTTACTAAAAACAGCTGCCTGTTGCGGCTGGAAAAGAAAAGGCTGCAGCCGTAAAACCAAAACAATAGGCTGAAAGATGCTAAAGGGCTCTGTAGAGCTGAGGAGAACTGTGGAGCCGGGTGATAGTTCTCTGTGCTTCACTTCAGCATGTAGTCATCAGATGTCTTTGGAGCCTACTTCTGCTTTCTATGTTGCAGAGAGAGATGCAAACTACAGATTATTCAAATGAAAGTAAACCTTGTGTCTGTGCAGCGACAAATACAAATGAGGAGGAAGCTTTTACATTGCACACATACTGAAATTAGCTCTAGTCATCTCACTGCCACAGTTGTAGTCTTTATGGGCTCCAATGAGTCATGGTGTCTCATTGGTCGCAATACAACTTTTGCAACTGCACTCCATGTTCTCACTTCAGTTGAAGGAGTGCCTTGTTCCTCTGTTGTTTTACCACCTTGGTTCTTATGAAACCTTTTTTCTGAACCACAGTGGATAAAGTTACTGATGCAAAGTGGGTTGTCTTGACGCTTTACCACTCCATCAGTAGCCATGTTTCACTTCCAGCAGTTGTAGTTTTAGTGGAGTGTTTTGGGGTCTCATTACGGCCTTATAGGAATAGTAAGACATTTTGGGAAATATGCTTATTAGCTCTGTTGCTGTGAGTTGGATTAGAAGTAGATGCCACTCTCATTTCTGTGCATTTGGTATGGAGCTAGAGCAGGGAGACAATTAGCCTAGCTTAGCATAAAGACTGGAAGCTGGGGGAAATGGCTAGCAACAGTAGCTTCAACATGAATTTACCATAAGGTTGCCAGGAAGCCAGCTGAGACTCCAGAAATTCACTGCACTTGGATGCTGTTCTTTGGGAAAGTGTTACAGCACATAACTACCCTAAAATCATCATGTCTTTTTGTGTAAAAAAACAAACTAAATGTAATTAAAGCTGGAAGCAGCATTGGATGGGCCTCTGTGCGTATCGGGGTTACTGACGGATGCTGCTCCTTATGACCGTGCATTTGCACGACTTACACACTACAAATCAGCACCAATGAAAAGGGAACTCTCTGCTGAGTTCAATGATACCTCTCACAAGACTCTACGTCATCAGCTGTGAAAGGGGGCGTGGCCTAAACATAGGGGTCGGGATAAACCTATACCAATAAAAAAAGGAAGTCTCTGCTGAGTTCAGTAATAACTCACACAAGGGTCTAAATCAAATGGGTCATCAGTTAGACCAAATGGGTGTGGCTACAGCATAGGGGGCGAGTCAAACCCTCACCAATCAAAAAAAAACTCTCTGCTGAGTTCAATGGTACCTCACACAAGGGTCTACCTTAAATGGCTCAAATTTTATGAAAGGGGGCGTGGCCTGAATACAAAAGCATGGTTAAATTATAGGGGGCGGCTCAGTATCACATATAGACTAAATATAAGTTTAATGTAAATTGGATGAAGTTCGTCATATAAGGCTGATTTCCTGTTGCCAGCGGGGGGCGCTATGACCAAAAGTAAATTTTGGCTATACATGACCTCAGGCCCGGACCCTTGTCAATCGTGAGAAATTTCGGCCAAATTGGAAAATGTACGCTGAAGTTACAACAACTTCTTTGTTCACCGATAAATGCAAAATGTCCGCCACGCCCACACGGTTTGACGAAAACTTTTGCTATTAATAAGTTTTCATCTTTAAGGTGATGAGATAGTACAGACAAAATTTGAAGTCCATTGGAGGAAATCTCCAGGAGGAGTTTAAGTGTAGCACTTTGACTTTTAGGTTTACTTCCCGTTGCCACTAGCTGCACTCCATGTTCTCACTTCAGTTGAAGGAGTACCTTGTTCCTCTGCTGTTTTACCACCTTGGTTCCTATGAAACCTTTGGTGCTATGACTTTGAGCCAATATTTGCCTGTATATGTTGTCAGGGTTGGACTCTTAAGAATCCTGAAAAGTTTTGAGCCAATTGGACAATGTGCACTCAATTTACACCCACTTCCTGTTTTGATGGCAAAACACACAAAATGGCCGCCCCGCCACGGCCGTGCCCTATGACGAAAAGTTTTTCTTTTAATACATTTTCATCTTTAACGTCTTCATATGGCACAGACCAAATATGAAGTTGATCGGATTCAATCTCTAGGAGAAGTTTGTTAAAGTATGACATGTGGAAATGGCCAAAATCACACTCATTTTGAACTTTCAATTCAAAATGGCGGACTTCCCATTGGGTTATTGGGTATGGCTCCAATCACATTTTTTTGTACGTGTTGAAAAGTACTGCAGGGGCTACTTTAAAAAAAAAATATTGTAGGGGCGCTATCGAGCCATTTATGTGTGGCTATTCACAAAACACTTAAAATACGTAGCTTTTCCCCAGAGGTGATGTGACTGCCAATTTTGGTGAGTTTTTGAGTATAAAGCCCCTCAAAAAGGCGATTCATTTGCCGGAAGAAAGGAAAGGAAGATGATCTTAGAGGTAGTGCTAGGTGTGTTTTTAACATTTTGTTGTAAATTATAAGCTCTATAAAAGTTGTCAAATCCTCTTTAAACCCTAAGGAATCTCCAGTGTCGCAAGTATGGCCATTGCCATGGTGATAAGACGTTAATCAACAACACTCTTGACTCCGTATTGGAATCACTTGAGAATACAGTAAGTGTGCAGTGTGTATTACCACAGTGCATGTCAATGCACACAAGCATGCGTCACTGACAGCACAGGGACAGTAGCACTTTTTCTTCTCTTACTGTCAAGTGTTGATTTTTACATAAGACCCGTCAGGCAAAAAAAAAAAAAAAAACTCTTATCACCAACATCTAACTTTTCAGGAATTGATAATGGTTGCCTTGTTTGAAACTCAACAGGCGATGTGTTGCATATTACAGATTAGCCAATGGGCTTTGAACATTTTCTGAAAAGCCTAAGGGTTTGTGAGAAACAAGATCCTGTCACTGAGGTTAAAACCACAACATTTGTTTTATGCTAATTTCACATGAGAAGAGCATAGGTTCAATAAGGGTTTATGTGTAAAGGAGTGTAGAGGAATGCATGTCTATATACAGTATTAATCTGTGTATGGCAGTGTTTAGGCTTGTTTGTGTGAATTTTATGAGGTTGTTTGTGCAAATGTATGAGTAAGTGGGTGATGTGAGTGTGCATACCTGTCGCTCCTGTGGCCAGCTGTATCCTTTTCATGATTTTATTTTGTAGGTATAGTCAAAGCACAGTGGGTTTGGAAGCACATTTCTTGTCTTATCACACTTTTCAAGTGGATGTATGTTTTTAACTCATTACTTAGATTACTTACTTAAAGTTTAGAGGGGTGGTGTCTTATTACTGGTGTGTGTCACTGTACCTCCAAAAGAGAGGGTTGGTGGAAAGAGAGGGTTGTGTTTTCATTCCGGGTCTTCTTCTTAGAAAGATGACTCAGAAAGAGATCAAACTCATGTGCTTTTGTTGGTGATCCAATCCAGATTTAAAGTTTTAAAAAGGGGAGCAGATGGAAGCCGAATGCATTGCATGTATGCATAGTTGTTTTTTCTTATAGCATAGCCCAACAGAAAGGACTTGGAAGGCTGCAGTTTTGCTTGTTGCAGAGTTCTTCTGTTTCTCTGAGGGTTTGGACTCTTGCTTGTATACAGTAATAGGAAAATGAGACCATTACATCAGGAACTGGTGTCTTCTTTATTTTCAGTTTGGTCAGAGAACCATTTTCATACCTTAAATAGATGACACTCCCATGTCTGCTATCAGTGCTTGAACTTTGAAACAAATTCTCTTCCTTATTTGAATGTGAATTGCTCTCATCAGAATTGTAGAAACAACAGTTCGCTCATACCCATGAAGGTGTTTGTGGGCAGGTTTAGTGGGGCGACCACACTGGTTCACATTTAAAGCTACTGGTTTCCAGTAAGAGGGTGTGCACCTGGGTGGCTGGACAATGTGTGACAATTCTTGTGTAGACGCCACTGAGGGGTTAACTGTCTCTCACTGTGCAGTTTATTGCTAACGGCTGCCACGAATGCACCGTATACTACTACAGTGGAGATTTTAGTCAGAGCTACTGGTTTCCAGTAAAGACCTGCACCCAGTGGGTTCACAGCAGAGGAAGTGGTTGTGGAGCCTGAAACTGTACAGAAAAAAAGTAAAACTGATTATCTTTTCATGCAAAATGTTTTTTTGCCTCACATGCATTTACATGTCTGCCTTTATTCAATTGAGCTGATGCTAAAGCAACTTCCTGTGAGCACACAGCGAAAGATAAGGTCAAAGGTCAAACCCACAGCACACAGCAATGGAGAGAACAAATATGCTTGTTTTATGCATATTGCATCATGCAATTCTCATAATTCATTCTTAAAAACAGAGCTGACATAATTTATGTCACAAAAGTTACATTATTATATTACATGTCATTTAGCTGACACTTTTATCCATACTGACTTACAATTGCTAGATATATGTAATGTCACACGCCTCTGGAGCACCTAGGGGTTAGGTGTCCTGCTCAGGGACACATTGGAATGTATCGCAGTGGGAATTGAACCCGGATCTCCTACACTAAAAGTGACTAATAACGATCTGGCCTGATTGCTCTGACAGTAAGTAAGTCAAGATTAATGTTTGAAAACCCTCAACAGTATAAAAAATGTTCTAATATTTTTTTTTTATCTGCTACAGTACCACATTTTACTTCTTGCATAAATATGGAACCAATGTCACCACCTTGTGCTGTACACAGGGTTGTATCACCACCTAGTGGAAAAGCACAGACATGACGCATATTGTAGGGATCCACATCTGCATATTCATAAACATCTGCACACTGTAGTTGGTAGCTGCAGCAAACCACAAAGACAGCAGGTTAACATGAATATTATTACTAGGATTAAAAAAAGGTACAACCTTTACAACATTCTGTTAAAAACCAAATAAGGGAGTATAAATAAACTTTTTATGGGCATTCGTCACTATATTCTGACATCTCAGTTTTAATGATGAATTTATTAATAAAACCAATATGTCAAATAACCATTTGTTTCAGACCTACATCTCATCTGCCCAGGGTTTCAGAGCGAGATGAGTCAGCCAACCTTTCAGCCTTAAACCTACAAGACCACTCTGCCTCCACCTGCTGTTTGAGTTTGAAAGCTGCTAAATTTCTTTTTGAATTGCTTTCAACCCATAAGTCACTCCTTAAAATGTATCTTTAAAAAAACTTTTGTAAATGTTTGTAAATTTTATTTTTCTCCCACTATTTTCATCTTATTTCATTGTAACATATTTCACATGTTCTTTTAGTTGTTGGATTTTAATTGTTTTATTCCTAATATTTGTAGTCTTCTACCTAGCGGGCCTTTTGGACCTTAAGATAATTAATTCAAGCATATTTTATTTAATAATTTGTCTACAGATAGAGATTTCAACAAAAGTAGAAGCAGTGCAACAGTGTCTAGCTAAAGCTAATCTGTTGTCACTGATTACGCTTTTAAATTCAGGTTAAAACAGAAAAAGAAATACGTGAATAAAACAGTAATGTGATTATGCATTAGTCTACAGTAAGTGTGTATATATAGTACATGACTGAGTAAAAATCTGAAAAATCTGTAAGATTGTGTGTATGAGTGTAAGTTTATGTGTAAATACTGTATATTAGTATGTTAAGGATAAATATAATGGTTTAAGTATTCTTGAGCAAGACACTAAATCACTACAAGTCTAGGACTGTGGCTCAATTGCTGATCGCTCCTCTCATCTTTGTGGAAGGCCGTTCATCATGATCAATAAACTCCTGCTATTACCCATTACAGGTTTGCCTGGAAGAAATATTCATACAAATAATACTGTATGAATCAGCTCTGAGATAGAATAAAGCAGTAACGGAGTAGAATATAAAGTAAAAGTTATTTAAGAAACTATTTTTAATTCACAGAAATATTATTCCCCAAACTGCACAGAATATGCCTATTTAATGCACTGAAGATATATATAGTCATGCTGGACTGAAGTCAATAGGGAAAAATATGACAAAAAAATCAAAATCTATCCACAGAGACAAAAGTATGACCGTTGACATTGTTTTCATGTGGGTCCTGCTTATTGCCAGAAGAGGGCAGTGGTTCCCACAGGTGTGTGTGTGTGTGTGTGTGTGTGTGTGTGTGTGTGTGTGTGTGTGTGTGTGTGTGTGTGTGTGTGTGTGTGTGTGTGTGTGTGTGTGTGTGTGTGTGTGTGTGTGTGTGTGTGTGTGTGTGTGTGTCCGTGTGTCCGTGTGTGTGTCCGTGTGTGTGTCCGTCCGTCCGTCCGTCCGTCCGTCCGTCCGTCCCAGCACACCATCAGTGGATTCTTTCAACCACTGTCATTTCCAGAGGGCTAACGTTTGAAACCTTGCCCCCTGAGAAATTGGTGGTATTGATTGGTTGTCAGCCGGCGGTATTGATCGGCATACTTAAAAACAACAATGTAGGAGAGCAGTGAGAAGTAGTCGGGTTTTGGTTCACACAGTACATGAGCTCAGGGAAGGCAGCAATGTGTGGCTGTGTGTATGCGTTCTCATTTATAGTGAATATTGACTGAGCTGCAGTTGGAATTTTCCAGCATGTATGGGAAAGGGAGGTCATTTGTCGCATGCTCCTACAGTTGCTGTTTTCAGCTTCAATTAGTGGCTCTTTACGGCTGTACAACGTGCTCACGATAACAATGCTGACGTTATAGCCGGTATAGTTGTCCCCATGTTTACCATTAATGTGTTAGCATTGTAACATGTTTGCTAAATAGCACCAAAGAACAGCTGAGTTGAAGAGTGTCATTAGTTTATTATTTAGACATAAATACAAATTTTACAAACGTTTTTCTTGTCCTTATGGTGTTGCAAGATAGGGATCACCAAAATGATTCCAGTTTATCTTGAGTCAAACATGAATGTCTAAATTCTTTTAATCAGAATTCATCCAACAATTGTTGAAATTTTCACTAAAAGCCAAATGCTAATGTCATGGTGGCCCTAGAGGAATAGTCAGGGGATCACTGTACAGCATTTCATCCAATAAATATATTTCAGTCTGGACAAAATTGGTAGATTGACCAAAAGACTGGCATTTCATATTTTGATGAAAAAATGCCAGAATGTTTGTAACATAGGCCTACTAAGAACGAGGATTCAAAAAAAAAAAGTTTGCTGTGAAACTCACAGTCACAGTTGTCCTAGTTGGAAAAATACTGGAGGGACGTTTTTACAAACCTTATCCATAATCCCCAATTTTGAACTTGAACCCAACTCTCTGACCCTGGTCACCTTTTTTGGCACCACTGAAGACTCCAATCCAATGCCGCACACTGTCCTTTGCCACTCTTTTGTCGGCGTGCAGTATTATTAAGATGGATACGTGCTGCCCTGTCTTCTGGTATGACTGGGTGTTTAACTGAAAGGCACTGACTGATTGAACGTTATGTCGGGAGCGCTAAATGTAAATGTCAGACAGAATGGAAAGTTTGGCTTTTGTTTGTTTCAAATCAGAAAGTGGAAATCAGGTGCCTCCTCCACTCTCTAGAGTTTGGAAAAAAAGCCAAAAGTCACGTCATCAAATGCTTTTTTTTGTCCAACCAACAGTCCAAAAATAAAGATATAGCTAAAGATATTCAATTTACTGTAATATAAATGTTCTCACATTTGAGAACCTGAAACTGTATTTGGCATTTTTGTTTGAAAAATTATTTAAATGGTTAATCATTTTTTCTATGAATTGATTAATCATTTAATTGGTTAATGGTTGCAGCTCTATTTACACTTTGTAACAGTAACTAAGAAAAAAGTATTTGTGTTTTAAGTCATGTCTGGCAGAGTCCCAGTTCACTATAGAGAGGGACACCCATCCAGTTCATCAGATTAGGGCGTTCATTTATCCTTTCAATGAGACTGAGTCACTATTAGACCCTCGGCAGAGACAAAGACATCTCCCCTGCAGCAGCATCAGCAACCTAGGAGGTCTCACTCATACATGCATCCAAAAAACATACACATTTTCTCTCTGTCACACACATTCACCCCACAGGACCACACACACAAATCTGGGAATACACCCAAATGCCTCCCATGCTAATGAAAACTCACATGATGCAGACATTGGCAGCTATACATAGGCTCCCATTTCGACACAGGATAACCCCCTGAGGGGAAAAGTCCCTCACACACCCCATGTCTGTCCATGTGCCACGGTGGGCTAATCAGAAACACAAAAGCGCCTCAGTGTACCAACTGGTAACTAATAGTGTTTAGACTCAAGAAGAGGTGAGTCAGAGCCTCTGCTCCTTCTGACTCATAACTTAGACCCAGACCGGACTGAGGGAGACTGAGGGAATGTGAGAGGAAAGACGAGAGAAGTGGGGCAGGGAATAATTTAGCAGTGGCAGACAAAATAGAACAGACACTACACTGCAATACATGCCTGAGGCAATGAAAAGTTGTTGGTAAGACTGTCTTGGTGATCATTTTGGCCGTATACTGCTTTTTGTTGCAGGACTTCTGTACTGTATTGATGCATGTTTGTATTTTGTCCGCCCATGTGCATTTTGAGTACATATACTGTGATGAAAAAGAGAGTTAGAGTGACAGATGGATGGAAATGATTTCTGCTGAAATAAACCTCAACATATAATATTTGAAGAAGCTAATTCAGACATAGTGCTATTAGAGATAAATTTGTTGCGTAAGCTGATATTGTGTTTGTCACCAAAGTTACTGTACAGTTGCCTTCTCACTCTGAGCAGGAATGTAAAGACAGCAAAGTTAACAATTTTTTTATTTTATTTTTTAAGTGTTTGCAGGCATCAGGTTTGCAGGCATCATGCATTTAGGAAACACATGACAAAAATACTCTAAAATGTTGTGTTATAAATATGAATATTAATCTTGACACAGTGTGTCATAGTATAGCATTGGACTGATTTTGCCATATTCAGCATATTAACTTTGTATTTATTTAGCAGTTGAACTTTATATTTTCTCTTATGTGACTGACAACATTACATAACACTATTTAAATGTCATGTGTGGAAAAACTACAAAATTAGTGGGACTTAGTAAAGAAGTAACACAGCCAACACCTGTTGACTCTTCCCATTGGCATGTATCTTGGAGTGAGGTCAGCAGACCCTGCAGAGTGAAGACATGGTTACTGGTTACTTAACACAAAATATGGGGGTGTCTAAATGAGTCAGGCGCGCTACTCGTCCGAGGTTTTCTTTCTGTTTGATATTTTGTTTAGAAGTTCTTCTTCCCTCTGGTGAGTTTGTATTCTTAAAAGGAGACTATGTACTGTTTTAAGATTCATACTTTTATTTTATGATTCTCATAGAACATGGTAACATGTTTTAAATGTTAAAAAAAACACTTATTTTCCTATTACTGCCCATGGCTGCTGCGCCTGTACTCTCACTCAGTCAAAGACTCTGTCTCTTTACCTAGTCAATAAGTGTATAAAGGAATAAAGTAACAGCAACAGTGCAATAAATAAATGGTTAAGTAGAAGTAAAGTAAGAGTAGGTTTAGAAGTAAGATTGAGTTAAAAGATTGCTTCTTAAACAACGGCTTGGACAAATGCTTTTTTAGTTCAGTAAGAATAAAGTATTAAGTAATAGTATAAAATAAAGTATAAAATAAGCATGAATAAAGTATAGTGTGACTATAAGTAGTAGCAGTAAATACAGATATTGCACATGTAACTAAGAAATTATCGGAACTAGTAATAATTGTACTTCATTATCCAAGAATATTGAGATGTGATGTAGATGCGTGTTGTGCACACATGTAAGGATAAGCACTACTATGGTCAGGCTGACATGGTTTTCTGTCTGTGCTGAGGTGTTTGGGTTAATGATTTAGAAATGAATACATGCTTACAGCGCTCACAGTATCTTTTACATTGAAGGTTGAGCTACACTTAAAGCTATACTGCGCAACTATTTTACATTAATGGACGTCCGTTACATTCAAGCTATTGCCAAAGTAGTTGATACAATGCTAATTAAGCATATCAGCTCAAAAAACTCTCTGTATATGGCTATGTTTAGAAAATATTGTTGCCCGGTGACTTTCATGCATAAAGCTTGAGTGAAGATAATCTCCACTTCTGAATAGTCCGTCATGATTTTTAATCCTCCGTGTCCTCCAACCAACTCTGTGGAGGGGGGGGGGGGTGAAGGCCGGCATCATGTGGATGCATTGACACTGTTGTTGTCATTTAGAATTCCTCATTCCTCACACCTACAGGAGGACAGGGACTTCAGAAGTTGTTTTTTAAATGCCTCTGTGTAAGTCATCAAAGTCTCTTGAACCTTCTTCACATATGTATCAGTTGTCTTGTTTCTATGTGTGTCGTTTGCAAATCAAGGATTTGCCAGGGACATTGAAGGCACCTCCTGCCACACTTCCATCTAGCTGGTCAAGTTTGCTGATGACTTCACAGTCCAAGGCCTCATCAGGGACAATGATGAGTCAGCCTACAGGAACACTGTCACAGCTGGCAGTATGGAGTACAGATAACGACCTATAGCTCCATGTCACAAAGATGGTACAGATGGTCAAGGACTTCCTGAAAACGCCCACCTTCACATCCCCCACTGCTCATCAACAACGCAGCTGTAAAGGAGTCTATTAAGTTCCTGGGTAGAACAATCACCAGCGACTTCAGATGGGAGACACACTCATCTCACGTCAAGTGCACCAGAGAACATCACACCCAATTCTACAGAGCCACCATGAAGTGTCCTCACATCCTCCATCACTGTGTGGTACCCTGCATCCTCGGCACACACCAAACGGACCGGAACACATCGTGTGAACAGCTAGGCGACTCACAGGCCAGGAACAGGTGCCCGCTAGTGCGCAGAGAGACACACACACAAACACACTGTGCTATATTTGAAAAATGTAGCACTATTTTATTCTACAGTATGTAGTGTTTGTATCAAGCTGTATATAATTCTTATATTCAACTTTTTTTTTTTACTTTGTTTTACTGATCTATATCACTGAGTCAAATCCCAGTGTACATTGTGTATTTGGCAAATAACGCAATTCTGATGATATTACCAGTTTTAGTGTTAACTCTGACCTTGCTCTACAAGGGGCCACTGTCGTGTTCCTCTATTTTCATGGGCGCCAGACTATACAATATGTGTAATTATTTTTGACTATTATTTCTGGTATACCCAGGGTCAAAGTGCTGTACAGTGACAAGGCAGGGTAGCTTCTAGCTGGATGGTCTTCTACCAGAAACTGGCATACACATTCTTACCAGACCCTCCTCTAAAGTGCGCTGAAGGAGGCTAAATGAGGCTACTCCACATAGCATTCGAGGATTGGAGGAAAATGTGCTCTGGTGTAATGGCATTTTTGTTTTAAAGCAATCAGAATTGTCATCTGCAAAGAGCCGCTGCAAAATAGTCGTGCTAGAGAAAACTCAGATTGGACAGATAGTGTAGTTTAGCTGTCTCAATTTACTATGCAGAGATCTAAGCAGCTGTCAAAAATAGTCATAAATTCACCAAATTTAAAATTCCAACACAAAGAAAGTGGAAGCAAACTAAAAATACATGTATCTGGTGGAATTTCCTTTCGGCACCGGAGAAATCCCGGAAGTGGAACATCATTGCTATAGACTAATGCTGCAGTAACACTGCATGCAGAATTATCATATCTTGTTCATCACCAATATACTATACGTGTAATTTACCAGGCTGAATCATCCGGTGTTATGATTTGTGTGTGTTACCCGTTTCTTTCACTGCCAGCATGACTAAACATAATATGCATGAGTCCTTATGTCCATGCCTATTTTGTGTATGTGTGTGTGTTGGGAAAAGCGTGGGAACTGCAGAGGAGACTGTGTGTATTTACAAAGTTGGCTCCGAGTTCCCATGATTTCCTCCGGATAGGAGGCTTGGCTGGATCGGTCAGGAATGAATGTGTATCACAATAACCTCAGAGGCAGGCTGATTTATACTGTTAATATATTATAATAGTCGCCAAATCCAGGATTCACACTTTTTGGTATTATGGATGATTCCAGGTCGGTTGCATCTCTGCAATGCTAAAACTTGTCCTGAATCATTGCAAACTGTATCGGAATGCGTGGGTGTAAGGTTACATCTGACTGTACAAGACTTTTAAATATCACAGGACAAGACAAACCGGATGATACATTCTCAGGATCATGCAGTCATTTTGTTCACTTTATCTGTCAATATGTAAAACCAAGGGCAAGATGACAAATTCCTAAATGTCACAGAAAGTGCTGGCCGTGTTGAGGGTGCAGATGGTTAAAGTTCTCTGAAAAGCATGAGATAAAATGAAACCATTTGGAGTTAAGCCCACATGGATACAAATAAATTACTAGCCTCAATGACCTGAACCAGTGTAGTTGGACCCTTTCTAGTCAGGTGCAGAGATGATCACAGGTCATCATAGATTACCAACCTTGAACTTTGTGCTCCCAAGGTTATGAAACATGCACTTCCACCATGAGCCTTATTTCCTGTTTTGATCTCAGTGCTCAACTGACCGAGCCTCACTTTTGCAATCCCATTTGGCTGTTTTGCTCATGCTTTGCAGGCATTTAGTAGAATTGATTCAGAGGCAAAGTATGTCTGTCTCAAATTTCCTATACCTAAACTTTTCTTGTGTCTAACTGCACCCTGTAACACAGCCTTGGGTTAAGCTCATTAACATTTTGGGAAATTTACTTGTTTGCTTTCTATCTGAGAGTGAGATGAGAGAGATTTAGTTATAGCCCCATGTTTGTGCGATGAGTACTGAGCTGAAGTCAGCACAAGGTTGACTTAGCTCAGCATGAAGACTTACAGCAGGTGAAAACAGCTAGTCTGGATCTGTCTGAAGTAAATAGATATGGCTATAAACAACTCATTGACATGTTGTGATTTTTTTACAGTACATAGAAATCGTGGTTTTAGGGGGAGTTGTGTATGGGGTGGAAATATTTCTTGGCAAACAGCTAGGGGAATGTTACTGTGCACAGTCTTGTTGTCACAGAGGCTAAAACTGAAACCTGCACTAGACAGAGATGCTCAGAAAAGAATCTGGTCCTTTTCAAGAAATGGTTCCAGCGCATAACTCCCCCTAAAAACACCACTTACATTTCTGTTCATGTACGTATAAACAAACAAGATATAGTGTGTTAATTAATGAGCTTCAGAGTTGTTGGTTTCCAAAGAGCCAGACAGCTCCCCCTGCTTCTAGAGGTGTAAAGTGAGGGGAGTGACTCAGTAATGTCAGTTATGCAGCATTATCTATCTAACAGCCAAATACTGTAAGCCAATGGTCATAATGCTAACAAAACCCCTGAGCGTATAAAATTGAGCAAGAATGTATTGCTTATGAAGTCAGTTTTATTTGTAAATAAAATACTGTAATGGATTTCCCTCAAAAAGCTACAGTCTCACTTTAACGCACAACATCAAGGTTGATATCCATTGCCTGATTTCACTCTCAGAAAGACAGCAAACAAGGATTTCCCCCCAAATAATGAACTATTCCTTTATGCAAGGCACAAAGCCTGATTTCTTCACCAACATACAGTATATTATAATGTGCTTGTGAAGCAGAGCGTTCAGTAACCCTTCCCTGGATGGGTACAAGTTAAGAAGCCATGCCTCTGGGAATTCTGGGGAAAGGGATACACTGTTTACTTTTTAACGTAGCAGCAGATTGTGCTGTTTCTCATGACACACATAGTAGGGTCAGTTGATAGGTCAGCTTCTCAGGCTTTCTCTCACCCTCACACTTCCACGTGGCTGCTGCATCACTGAAAATCCCAAAAATAAGAGAGACCTAATGGTGTTGAGGTTTAGGTGAGAGGAGTGTGTTCTGGACTTTATTTGGAACAGATCTCTCTCACACACACACACACACACACACACAAAGTCATCTCATATCTGAAAGAGGAAAATAGTGTGAGAAGTGTGAAGGTGAGAAAGTAAGAAGGATTATAGTTTAATTAAACAATTCGTGTGTGTGTGTGTGTGTGTGTGTGTGTGTGTGTGTGTGTGTGTGTGTGTGTGTGTGTGTGTGTGTGTGTGTGTGTGTGTGTGTGTGTGTGTGTGTGTGTGTGTGTGTGTGTGTGTGTGTGTGTGTGTGTGTGTGTGTGTGTGTGTGTGTGTTTGCCTCAGAAAGTTGGCCACTCATTAGTAAAGAGCTCTAGGAGGAAGTGGTGGTTACCAATGACTCAGCCAAGCCATGCATTTTATTCTTTCTCTCTCGAGTCTCTCTCTGCGCTCTCCTCCCTCTGTCATCTACTTTTCTTTCTACATTTTATTCATTCCTCTTTTCTAGGCTGGCTCTTTTAACATGTTATGTCCATCTCCCATTCTCTTAATCCCTTTCCCCCCTTCTTTTCTCTCTTCTCCTGATTCATCCTTGACCTTTGGAGGTGTGTGTGAGTGAGGGTGTGTTGTGTGTGTCTATGTGTAGGATACTCAGCAATGTGTGTGGGAAGATAACTGGTTTCCTTCAGAGTGATTAAAACATTCCTTCTCTCTTTTTCCTTTCTTCTCGCTCTTTCTCTGCCCTTATAGTTTGCAGTGAAGACTTTCTGATGAAGAGGAGGATGAAGACTGATACACTGGTGAGTGAAAGGCTGGTATTTATAAATCTAAGAAGGAATGCAGTGTTAAAGAATGTGTCTTTTAGATTCAATGTATGGGCTGGTAGAGGACAATTGTGCCTTCATTCTAGATCAGCATTCTGCTTTAAAAGATTTTGTAAAACAAACCAGATTTGATGTTGTTTAGTTGTAAGACTGGAGAAAACGCAGGGCTAAAGAGCAGGAAGGACTCAAGAGCTCGATGGAAAATATTGCAAAATGTTTTCCAAACTTTGGTGGACTTGTAAGTGAGGTGCTTAATGTCTATTTAACTTCAAATTCATTTTATTCCTCTTAGGAAAGCAGCTGATGAATCACTTTTTTATAAAAAGATTATGGTGTGGGATTTTTCTTGATCAATAAATAGCACAGCTTGCAGAAGCCGTTTTTCCGCCACAGCGGTTAAAATAAGAATTGTAATGTAAAATCTGACAAGAGAATCACAGAGATGGGGAATAGCCCTATGAGGACAAATGTGTTAAGTGTGTTTGGCAGTCAGTCAGGTTTCTGCATACATCTGCTATTTTTGGCAAATTTAGTTGTGTAATGATGATGTGACACAGTGACCGCACCTGTGAAGGGCTGAAGTGAAAGTAGCAGTGTTTGTATATCCTGGTGATATTACAGCAGCTGTCTTTATATGGAACAAGATGATCAAAAGAACCCCAATAAAGGAGCACTTTAATCAACTTCATCAATCTGTGTACCAAAATGAGTCTCTTGGTGACGGTAATGGGAGTTTCACAATCTGTACTGACGCACAGTACACAAGATCTGTGACCAGTATGTCATACATGAGGAGGCCGTCAAAACACATACTGCACTGCACTCAAGACTCATTTTGAATCTGTCTGGACCATTTGTGCCGTCTGTATTAATTTTTCCCAAACAGTACAGACGTTAGCTTGTTAGGAATGTAGTGTGTGTGTGTGTGTGTGTGTGTGTGTATTCAGCTCAGCCCCCGACGTTTTTCAGAACCCAGCAGGAACTCTCTTTCTCTTTCTTTGTATTGTTTTTTTCCTAATTTTCTGAAATCCCACCCTCTCGCGTCTTTCCATTGACTGTATGTGCAATGATTTTCAGTGTATAAAAAACAATCTAGTATAAAGAGAAACAACACTTTGTTCTAGATTCAGCTACTGGCTACTTTCTGCCTACAGTATTTTCTGGATTGGTCTACAAAAATACACCGTCACTAGAATAGTTTACTGGCTGCTCAAAAAGTAGAAATTGCCACAATGATTTTGAGTCCATTTTAATATTGTTAACCACTGTCCATCAGTGGTTCTTTGAGCTAACTCTAAACCCTGGTCAGATGGCGCAACATTAACCGTAACCCTTGAGTAATGCGACAGGCTGAAAATGGCAAGTTTTAAGAAAACGTTTGCAAATTATGTTTAACCATGTATCCAGCTAATTTACATAGCTCACGTTACTGGATTGTGTGAACAGTTAACTTTATCATATTGTGTATTTGGCAATTTATTTTGCGGGGTGAAAATATTCCACCAAAACAAATTCCTTCCAAAGACCATTTTGAAGAGCCACGCTTAGCACCGCCCAAGACAACTGTGATTGGTTTAAACAAATGCCAATAAACCAGAGAATGTTGTTCTTCTATCCAGGAATGTTGTGTAGAAGGGCCAGACCTTTCTCCACAGCCCTGTAGAGATACTGTAGGTCTGGCAGTGCGAGACTAGAACATACTACGCTGGGTTTTCTTCGTAGACGCGTTCCAGACCTGTGTGGTCAGTGCATTGTATGGTGATGGATGTGCATGCGCAGCCCAGGACCTTCTCATGTCCAGGACCTCAGGGACATGTAGAGGACAGTTGTATGTCATGACATACAATGACGGACCAGCTGGAAAAGTTACAAAGGTCATCATTCCTGTCTGCACCATTTTTTGAGCTCAGATACAAAATAATTTTTTATTCAATCTGAAGAAAATACCACAGTCAAGAGACTCATGAGGGGCAGGTTGCACTTATATTTTAGCCTGTTTAATTTAAACATGCATTTGAGGGAAAAAAAGTCCTTTTGACCCTTTTAAAAACCCCGTCTAAATAAATCCCTCTGTGTTCAAAACTGACAACGTGACGCAACAAAATCATGGATAACTTGATGTCTCTGCGGTTGTTCTGACCTGCTTTGTAGTTACATGTGTGTTGGTTGGTTGAGAACTGTGCTGTCATGCTGTTCATCCAGAAACTTTGAATCTATTTGAAATTTTAATTTAATCACGCCTGTAAATTTCATTTGACTTGTTTTCTATCAGATGCCTGTTGTATTTATTTTCTAGCAGTGCCATTTCTCTACTGGACTGCCATGAAACTGTAGTCTAGAGAGTTGGTCAGCAGAATACACACATAATATCTCTCTCACTCTCTGCTCTTTTTCCACTATTTTTTTCCCACTCTTCATAATGATCTATAAGTGGTATCAGTTTCCATATAGTGTTCACAAACACACACACACACACACGCATGTACACTGCCACACACTTATGCCAGCCCTGTTCCGTCAAGGCACCCCTCAATTACGGTAAATGTGTGTTTTTGTCATCTGTGGGCCTAGATGAAGTGATGCAGTTAGTTTTGGTATCATGTCATGGCCATGCATCTCCACCACTGAGAGAGAACGAGAACAGTGCAGCGTGGGTAGGCGTGGGAGTGCTGCGCCAGAGATGACTCAGCGCTCTGTTGCCGGGTAGAGAAGCACCAAACACATACTGCAACTCCCCCATACATTTGAAAAATACAGTATTTGACGTAGCTATTAATCATGATCCCATCCTTGGATACACTTATCTAAACTTTACGCCTACATGGACAATAGTTGCATGACCCATTTCAGGGCCACCATGTTCCTTTTTACTGGAGAGTTAGCTGAATGTAAATAATTGATTAATACATAACAAAATCAGGTAAGAAACAAAGAAATACCTGGAAAAGATTGTGGGGGTGGGACTAATGTTCAATTAGTCCACTAAACTACATGGTTCACTTGAATAGATGGCTGTTTGCGTTGTTAGCTAGCACCCAGTGTCAACTTTAAAATGTAACTTATTGCTACTACATAAAGGCATTCACTAACAATCAAACAAAATTTGTTGAAGCAAAACAGCACTGACTACCTGTTGGATGCCCCGGTAGATTAAGCCTGATAAAGTGCCCTCTACGGCGGCCCAATGTGCAAGAAAAGGGGATGAAGGACCCTTTAGGGTGCCATTCCAGTGGAGAGAACACCTACATACTAGAAAACGTTCTGCTGTACCCAGTTGCTTAGTTTCAATGTTCTCAAAAATGTCTCAAATGTTTTCATGTCACTTTGTTGCCATATAATGGGCTACAGACTCCTGTTTGATTGTGTTGCAGCACCCCTTGTGGGAAAACCGCCATTTTGTAACTAATGAAACTGATACATGGAGACTTTTGGGCTGTGGGTCACATGGCTAAAACTTTCACGAGGACTCCCAGGAGTCCCCTGACATTACTTTGAATACCACTGTGAAAAAAAGAAAAGAAGAAGAAGGTGGGCATGAGATTGAGTATGAGCAACAAGTAAAGAATCACAGTACACGTGTGTAAATGGCTATTTTGTCCCAAAAAAAATCACACTTATAACATTAACATTATCTAGCTAATTGTATTCTGATTTTGCTGCAACAAGCACACAATTAGATTAACTGTAGCTTAAATAAAATTAATGGTAACTATTAAAACTCTGACTGATCAGATGATTCAAATGAAAGGTCTACCTTCTAGACTCGCACTCAGCACCACTCAGCAGAAACATGAAGACGTTTCAGTTCTGATATTTTACACACCAAAAGACCTTGAGATGAATACAACATTACAAGGACACATTTTTTTCTCAACTAGGGTTGAGCGGTATCTATTTATATATTAAATATTTGGGTTTAGCAGATAAGAGCAGCTACAGAAGAAGTGAGAACTTGCTATGTGTCATCTAGAAGATTAAAGAAGAAACGAGAGATTAGAGAATGACTTTGCACCACAGCTCAGTCAAGGTACACAACGATCGGCCCTGTTCTTTCAGTCTTAGAATAGACTATTTTACATTTTTATGATAATACTCCACCTGAAATATCACATACAAATGAATCCATATACAAATGATTGCACATATTAAAATGTATTAAGCTAAAAAAAAAAGCCAATATTGAACCTAACATGAGTGACGACTTGTAGTTTCATCTGCTACCTTAACTCTTAAAGTGTGAAGTTTGCAGGGAAGAATAACATTTTTTTAAATAATGTTTTATAGTGTAAAACGACTGCAGTCTTGATTATATCAACAGATTGCGTTGTCTTTTTCCATATGATATTTAACACTTTGATAATTCCTCTCAGAGGTGATATTGAACAAAATATAAAACACCAAAATGTATTAATGTAACATTGTTTACTAAAAAAACATCCATGAAATGGTTGTAACTCACTGATAAAAAGGGTATACCAAACTCCAATACACCTAAATACAACTTTTCACAATAAAGCAAAAACAAAAATGCCCTGGTTGACTTTTACGTTGTTCAATAAAACCGATAAATAAAACTCCATAGTTTTTCACTGAGCTATTTTGTAATGTAAAACATGTTTTTTTTCACACAAAGGTAATGAATTATGACTTCACACTGCACATGTGATTTAACATTTGATTCTGAATGAAAAAAAACACTCAGAATTGGCAGAAATATCAAACTATGTCCAGGTGTTTCTTTGTCTTGGCTTTAGAAGGTCAAACACACATTTTATAGATTAACAAAACAATCTCACCACAAAGTCCATTTAGTAGCCGTTCTGGAGCTTTCATAAGTATTACACAGTCTTCCTCAGCAGATGGAATTTGTACAGTTGTCAGAAGTTCAAAATGTTATGTTTCCGTGCATTTTAAGGACTTCTCTTTCATGTTGGCTTCAAAGTTAAGATTGAAAGTTTGGTCCTGACTTTGGAAACAGACAAAACTATCTCATCACAACGTCCTTTTAGTATCTTTTCCGGAGTGGGAGTATAGTAAATACATTTTTTTTAAATTCTTTTATCAGATACTCAAAGGACATTGTGTTGAGATAGTCTTGTCAACAGCTGTTTTCAAGATCAAGAATTAACTTTCAATCTCTGCATTTATAGAATGTTGGACTAAAACTGAGCAGATTTGTATTTTAAAGAATTGTGAATCATGTTAATACAACCCTAAATATAGTATCTTTAAGGTCCACATCCCTAACAGTGACTTACACCCATGTGCTGCAGCCCCCCTAAAGTTAATCTCAGCCCCCCTAAAAATGATTAATAAATAAATAAAAAATAAATAAGTTTTAGTGCTTCAAGTTAGTTTGTGAACTTGTCTGTTCGTGACAGAGGACAAAGGGTTCAAAGGGTTTGAAACAGTTTTACTATCCTGTGTTGCTGTTGCCGATGCTATGCACCTGTAACCCAGTCAAGGAAAGGGTTAACAGAAACATAGTGATTGAGATTGTGCCTTTGACTGAGTCTCTAGCTAATCTGTCTGAGGAAGAGCAGGAGTGTGGTTGTGAAGTTTAACGTTGGTAGTCCCCAGAGAAGAAGTTGGTAATTTTCGACGCAGATTAGAACCCAAATTGAAACATAAGTAACTAAAATTTCGGAATGTTTGAACACTGTGTAAAATACGTCATTAATACTGTAACTTAAAAAGTTTCAGGTTTAGTTCCATCATAGTGTTAATAGTGTCAAAAGACATTAGCTGACTCGGCTAATAAATTAACTGATTCAGCAGGGGGCGGGTTAACACTTTTTCAAGGCATTGCATCCGTGTCACAGTCCAATTAAGAGGCTGAGCCCCCCTAAAGGTCTGATCCTAGAATCGCCCCTGCTTATACCCCTTGTTGTAAATTAACATCTGGGTAATTAGTCTCACTAAAAGAGAATGTCCTAATGTTTAATCCATGCTGTATCTGTCCTTTGCTTCAGTGTGTGTGTCGTAGTGCTACTCCCATTGTTAAAGGTTGTGTTTGCCTC
The DNA here is from genome assembly GCF_008692095.1 of Etheostoma spectabile. Lineage (NCBI taxonomy): Eukaryota > Metazoa > Chordata > Actinopteri > Perciformes > Percidae > Etheostoma > Etheostoma spectabile. The sequence goes on along the minus strand of NC_045749.1, from coordinate 5,795,602 downwards.
TGAAAATGCCCAAAGAAAATGGCAATAGCATCAGCAATTTTGACCCAACTTCACTTGAAATGATCCAAGTTGAGTGCATTTTTATCCTGGGAGCACTTCATATTGAATGCTGAACACGAGAACATATAAAAACAAGCTGCAATGCAAAAAGATGAAGAAAACACAAAACGAGAAGATGGAGCCAGAATTGCTTTTATGTGTCTGTTTTAAGCTTAGTACTGGTTTCAATCAAACTGGTTTTGGTTTGTCTGAATGTGAAACCATGACATTGTCCTTAAAATACCTTATCACTGTAGAAATTAGTCAGTAATGTATAGTTTCTCAACCAGGGGGTCGAGGTACCATGTGGATGTTTCAATTGAATGAATTGAATGCAGATGGAGCAGTTGGCAATCATAAATAAAAGTAAATAAATTCTCATAATTGAACATGAGCTCAATTTACAGTATGATTTTAAGAAAATACAAAAGGATAGAGAACATTTAAAAGCAGTCACTTTCCAGAAAAGGTCTGCGCATGAGGCATGATTGCTTATATCTTGTGCTTGCAGGTTTTGGTTGAGAGTGGCGATATGTGTCCCTAAATGACGATACACCTTTCATAACGCTCTGGATAAGCGCGTGGTGTTTGTTCTCATGAGTCAAATGAGTTCAAGATCAATAAATGTCAAAAGCTGAATATCCTGTCAAGTTGAAAACAATAGTAGGTCACTAGTTTGTGGGTGTGTGTGGGTGTGTGTGTGTGTGTGTGTTCTGTTGCACCTTTACTCATCACAAATTACGCTCTAAGATACAGTAAATGACTAAGAACGCCACAAACATCACTCTGCTCATTACTCGGGGGTTGTAAGAGAAGTCACAAATGACAAAGAAGTTTTCAAACGCTCATATTCTGTGGTTAGCTTAGTCATTTTTTTCAGCTAAAAGCTCTTTTCTTTTTTTTCTATTTTAACTCCCATAGAAAAATGACTAATGTCATTCTACTAGAGATTCCTGAGGTTACGGAGTTCAACTAATGTTTTAAAGTGGCCTTGCTGTCAAACCTGAAATTGGTTAGCATTTTAAATATGTGCGATGACTGCATTCAGTTGAAGCCTGAGAATAACTTTAAACAAGATGCCATCTTTGAGAAGACTTTCATCCTCTAGTGGTGTCTATGATGCATTTAGCTTTTTCATAGCGTTGCAAACCAGTCACGTTTGTTATACACTGTACAAGTTGTTACAAAACTAAAGACTTCTGTTGCATCTTCTTTTTTTAATTAATTTAAATAAACTTATTGATCCCACACAGCAGCATGTGCAAGAGCAGATGCATAACAGTTTAAAAGAGAAAAGAAAACTGCGACAACGTGTGTAAACCTATGTAAATGATGAGCAACTATTGTTTACAAATGGAGCACGAAAAAGCTAAAACAAAGTGTACTAAAAGCTAGAGCTAGAATGATTAGTCAATTTATGGATTAGCCGTTTTGTTCAAATTTTCTCTACTTACAGCTTCTTTAATGTGAAGATTTGCATTTGCATTATTTGTCATACATGATAGTCCAAAACCCAAAAGATATTCAGTTATATATCAATAGAATGAAACAAACTATTTAAATACATTTCATTGGGCTGTGGGAAATGATACCGGTCTATGTGTATTTTTTTTTTTTTTTACTACCGGTATTTTATAGACTAAACAATTAATCAAGACCATAATTGCTAGTAAGAAATAGTAACATGGAGACAAAGCTGCAATAAAAGATTAAAGGAGTTACCTAACATTCAGAACATTAATATAGAAGCAAACACCTATTTATGTAAAGATATAGTGGAGTAATGAGCAGAGACTGAACTCACACTCTATATGTACACCAGTGGTAAAAAGTACTGTACTTAAGTACAAATTCAAGGTATTACTTTAGTCTTTTCTTTTCATGCCATATTCTCCTTCTTCTTCTTAACTTAAGTAACATTTTTAATACATGACTTTTACTTGTGACAGAGTATTTAACAGTGTGGTGTTACTACTTTTACTCAGGTTAAAGCATCTGAGTACTTCGTCCACCACTGGTGCACACAGCGTTGTAATCCCAGTTTCTCTGTTTTTAGTTTTGCTTGCCGGACTGACCCTGCGTGCGTGTAAGTGCATGTGGCACTGACAAAACGTAGGCAGTATTTAACATTTTGGGACACATAAGAGCCGGGTGCAGGAAATCCCAGCCTGCTGTTTTGTTGAATAGTCTGACAGCCGCCGGGACAAAAGACAGATTACAAAATATAACATATGCAGTACATATATACCTTATTTCTAACAAAGTAATATACTTCCTTCTTGTGCATTACTTAGCATTTACCTTGCAACAGTTTATAAAATGAGGGCAGGAATCCACAGTGGTGGTGTCATTGAAGATATTTTACTTGGTGGAAAAAAACATAGTGTGGGTAAACTATACATTTGGTACCAAGCTGCAGAGATAATACCTTTTTGCAACTTCTAACACATCGCCATCCTCTGCCACTCAATTCTAACCACACAGTTTCAACTTCATGTCTAAAAGTGAGGTGGCTGTTATCTGCTCTTTCCATTATTCTTCTTGATCTTGAAAAACAAATAAAACGACGAGAGAGGAGGGCGCGTGGCAAAAACAGCAGGGCTTATGGTACCAATCCCCTCCACCATGGAATCATTTGTTATTGAAAACTATATATTGAAAGGTCAGTGTTCACAAGAATATAATGATGCTTAAAAGTGCGAGCGCGTAGCTGATTTCTTTTTTTTGTTTAGCTCAGTCTGCAGGTAGAAGCTGTTTGGCCCCGATGCCCACAGGCATTTAGATGTTGATGGGACAGCGGTGGAAGACGTACTCAGATCTTTTACTTGAGTGAAATTACTTGTACACCCTTTAAAAAAACTCCATTACAGTAAAAGTTTTGCCTGTAAAATCAGAATTTTATTAAAAGTATGTAACGTGCAAGTAAAGTAAATTAAAAGTATCAGTACTACAGAAAAATGTCTTCTGTAAATGATGTGTTATGAAATTAGATGCATCAATTACTGAAGCTAGTTTTAACTGCTTTACGTACAAATACTTCAGTCCTGTAGTTCTCAACCAAGGGGTGGTGTCTCTCCAAAGGGCCACAGGATGACTATGAAGGGTCATGAGATGATTTAAGGGGACAGGAAAGAAGGAAAAAAAGTTATATAACAGACATTTGTATTCTTAGAAAATCCTAGTACATAAATGTGTCTCAAGTGCCAAATGTTAAAGTTGTGCTCATTGTGAACAGCAGTTCTCATCATTTACAGTTATTAAAGATGCAGTAAGATGTCTTGACTCTATATACTGTTTGAACTCTTAACAGTGCCTCGTATTTAATAAGCTCATTAGAGGCTTTAGCCTGATAAAGACTGGAAACTCCACCCCCTTAATTCCACTTCATCACAGCATTAAGAAGTCATCACATCTGGAGTTTCTACCTGGGTGGGAGCAGATGCCATTGTATGGGCGTTTAAGAAACTGAAACCTTAGTCAAGGTGACTGATAGTAATAGTCGAGTGTGAGTGTGTGTGTGTGTGTGCGCGTGTGTGTGCGCGTTCATTTCTGGCTGTGCATGTTGTTCTATGAGTGTGTGTCATTGGGTATCCGCAGACAGATGGGTGAGAAATTAGACGGACTGGTGTAGTACAGTTTTTCTCCACTACAGGGCGACTCCTTCCCACAGGAAACAGCCTGTTCACTCCAACAGTATACATCATTGGTACAATTAACTAACCCGCGTCTAAAGTAAACCACATTTTAGTGAACTTAAAACATTGTTTTTCGAAACTTTTCTTTTCAATTTCGATTTACCATCAACATGAACCACAACCAGCCACTATTTTACATCATTAAACACCCATTATTAAACATCTGTGTTACAGGAAGCATTATCTTTTCAGTAAAAAGTGTAACACAAAAATAACAGGACTTTACATTCTGAATAGTGAAGCTGTGGCGCTTAGTAGTAGGCTACTGAGTTTAGTCACTTTCTACTGCTTTACGGTGTGTGTATTCTCTCAGATGATCTCTTATCTTTCTACCAATAGCCTAACAGCGTCTTTTCATGGTTGGGAATATATTCCAATTTAACGAAATGACGCTTCTGTTCTGGTTTGAATAAGTATGCTCTTCTTGTAGGCTGTTTATCGTATCCTAGTAGCTGGATTTTATTCATTAAATTTCACATTATATACATAGTTTTTATAAAATACCAGTTTTGTTGTTAAATATTGCTCAATCTCCTCTTGTGTCCTTATAAGATTCATTAGAACATGTTGTCATTTTAAAACATCAATTTTCTTAACAGGGTTTCAAGATATGTAACATGTAATTTTTGCCCAAACGAAAAAGATTGCTTATGTTTATATTTTATTAATTAGTATTTGATCTACATGTTACACACCTTCATTTTAAAGGAATTATATCACCATCAATAACTAAATAAT
>NC_045749.1:5783165-5791120 GCF_008692095.1 Etheostoma spectabile | reverse complement strand
AATACTGCCTAATATACAGTGTTGATGGGTTGGAGAGTGAATTATTTATCAAGGTTATTATTCGTAACCAGCAACAAACATGTGATCCGTGATAGCCTACATAAATATATTGTGGGAGCATGGCTTTGCTATAAATCCTACAGTAAAAGGGTCTTAGCACGTCGTCACTTCAGAAAGATAAAATGGAACACAAAACATTTCTTCAGATTTAATAGCAGTATTAAGTTTGTTCACAGGCTATTTCCTTTTCTGCTGCGGTTGGAAATGAATTAGGAAGCAGCTGCAGGAGATGACTCTAGATTTGAAGCTTTACGCTGTGATGACTAATTAGACTGTGTGACTGTGATTTCTAAATTAATGCCTGTGCATTTCGCTTTGCTTTCCTACATCATACAGGTCGCGTTTGGACGAAGTTTATGTTGAGACGTGGCCTGCAAAACTCCAACATGTCCGCCGAGCCGTTGCTGCTTTCAGATACAAAACGTTGCTGGAGTTATACAAAAAAAATTAAAAAATGAAGTCCAAATGCGATCCCTGTTTTTAACTTTGCACATCTTAAAACCAGTTAGATTCCTTTTCGACGCGTAATGGGGATGCGCTGCGGTTTTTTTGGCGAAACTTTGCTTCTATTTTTTTTTTACGCATTTTTTTTTGCGGTATTGATCGATTTAATAATCGTACAACACGCCACAGCACTGTTACTTTATTTTTTTTTTAAATATCTATTTGAAGTTGAACTGATAATATAATAAAGGTCGTTTTATTTCGCCAATCTAAAATAGCCTGCATCCCAAATAACCAGAGGGACTCCAGCAATAACTTTGCGTGCATAAAAGACGTCCTCATTGAATTTGCATTAAGATATTTCCTCTTTAAAAATGCTTTAGTTTTATAAAAGAAAAACGCCCATGTGATTTGAATAACATAACAACATGTTACGATTTCCTTTGCATGACATGGGGATATCTGTCAGCGATGTTGTTGACAGCCACGTTATCACTGTAAACATCATAACAACAAGAACCGATGGGTTAATCAAAATGTCACAGCCTAATGCACTTCCTGTGAGAGGGTACACATTTGACATTTTGGGTTTGTTTTTCCTTCTTGAACTTTCTCACACACAGTGAAGGAAATTCAGTCAAATCACACAAGAAGGAATTAGTGATGTGGAAATTAATGTTTATGTCTATTAATACCCCACATCTGTCATATCTTAAAAAAGAAAAAGAATAAAAGAAAATTAATTTCAATATTTTTTTGTAAACTTAACTTTGAACTTTGTAATACAGGGCTATATTATTTAATAAGAGCAAATATAAGGGAATAACTAAATGCCTCTTATTCATTATCTGAGCCATGACATGAAAATATTGCTATACTTAAAGCCTACTTTAAAAAAAAAAAAAAATTAAATCAACATCAGCATTTAGAATTTCATTTTCTTTGAACTTGAATTGATAAAGTTTCACATCTTAATTCTCGTGTGAGTGTGTTTGTGTGTTTCTGAGTCACCTGCGGTTGTGAGGAAGATAATATTCACCTCACTGGTGCCTCTCACTTTAAGTCAGCGTAAAATGGATATTAGAAATTACTTTAAAAGGTTGACTGGTGCTGCAAGCTGCACACTTCAGACACTTAATGTACATGTAGGAGGTGGAATGGGTTTGCTGTTATTTCACATCGTAGCTGTGAGGAGCTAACAGCTGCTTTGACTGTGAACCAAACAATACAAATATAGTGGAAAATATGATATTGAAAGGGATTTTCTGTTATTTAGCCATTAGCCTCATTGATATAAAAAAATAAATGATATAAACAACACCAACAGCAGCCTCCAAAAGAATCATACAGTTGAATCAACACCTCTCTGAACAGTTTTTTTTTCAAGAAAAAATGGTTGTCATAACCTTTGTAACTTTAGGATTTATTGTTATATTGTATAGACTGCATTAGTTTGAGCTTGGTGTCCGAGTGTAAAGCTGCTGCAGCCACAGTGCACACGGACAGTAGGTCATGTAGTTAGGGAGTTGGAGATGCCATTTTCTGAAGCGGTAGTATTTGAGGTGGTTGTGGTGCCTTTATTGGGGAAACATGCTTTTGTATGGGGCCTATATTCAAATTTATCTGGTACTGTAGTTGTGGATTTGTACTGTTATTTGGGTGTAATGAATCTCTAAAAGGTTACGCACTAAAGCTTTAAATAACACTTTTGTTGGGAGGGGGGGGGGGGGGGGGGGGGGGGGGGGTGTTTATAGCCATGCAATTGGGAAGATAATGCGTGGAATTAGTTGACTTGGCCCAGTGCAACTCAGCTCATAGTTTATTTACCTCAAAACACAGGGATAGTGTCTTGTATTGGTTGATTTTTATGATTTTAACTTTTTTAAAATTTTGCTTCCAAGATTGATATTCAGCCAAGTCTGATTTTTAGACAAGCTTCAAGTGAAATTGTACAATAAATACGGTTCTTTCATTCAACTTGCAAACCATAATCATCTAATAGGGGGGAAATTGGCATCTGCTTCTAGGACTATGGGTGTCAAGGGAAAGGCTGTTAGTGTTGTGGTTATGAGTTTCTCCGTTAATGATAACATGGCAATGTGTTTTTGTAGAAGTGACTGTTCAGTGCCAGATATAAGGAAGATGTAGACTATAAAACACACAGCAATCTGACATTAAATCTGCTCTCCTACTTATGTCTTTATTTAGTACTTACAGTATAGTAGTGTTATAGCTCAGAGAATTCAAGGCTGAATTTCAGCTTTAAGGTTGTTTAGGAGCGTTTGTATACATATTAAATGAACAGTGTAGCCCTTTCCTTACCCTTACGGAAAGGGTAAATGCTGCAGTTTGTACCGTATGCGCTTCACTGCATGTGAATAAAAACACCCTCAAATTACAGCTGAAAGTCAGCACTTTAACCTGGTTGTCACTGGTTGATTTCAGATCTAATGTGTTGCAGTACAGAGCCAAAACAAGCAGCTGTAGTTTAGTTTGGCATTCTCACTGTTCTTTCTTTTATAGTTTTTTGGGTTTAGAAATTGATGCGGATGCTTCTGTTCTGTTCTGTTCTTTTATTATTCTAGTGTTGAGAAAATTAAACGTATCTTTTAATTCTGCAGCCGCTGATGCACCAAGAATTAAAAACTTTAATGCCTGATTTAAAATCCAACAGTTACAGTTCCCATTTAGGAATGATAAGGTTGGATAATCTTTTGTGTCATAATAGACCTAGTGTATACAATTGCAGTGATATCTTCCCTACAACATTTTATGAACATGTTTTTACAATATGTACGGCCATTCAATCATATTTAGACAAACTCCTATTGTGCACCTGGACATGCGTGGCCTCTGCAGCCGCTGATGCAGCAAACATAAAGCAGAAAATTACAGAACAACAGTACCCATACCAAGTTAATACCTGATTTCAGATTGTTAATGTTTTTTAGTTCCTCATGCATATGCTAAAACTACAGCCGAGTTGAGGCAGCAATTTAAGGTTTATACCTCTGCTAGACACCACATTACAAATGCATGTTGCACGGCCACACACTGTCCAAAATCACAGAACTTAAAGGTCCCATGACATGGTGCTCGTTAGATGTGTCTATATAGACCTTAGTGGTCCCCTAATACCATATCAGTCTCTTTCCCAAAAGTCAGCCTTGGTGCAGAATTACAGCCACAAGAGCCAGTCCCACAATGAGCTTTCCTTAGTATGTGCCATTTCTGAGTCTGGAGCTTGTGAGGAGGAGTGGGGGGGGGCAAGGTGGAGGCTTGGGGCGTGGCCTTGACCAACTGCCACTTTGCTCGTTTGAAAGACATGATGTCTCTCTCTTTCTCTCTCACATGGGTGGGCCAAATTCTTTGGGCAGGCAAAGCAGAAAAAAGAGAGGTAACCTTACCTTACGTTGTCATAAGGAGCAAAATTCCAGATTGGCCCATCTGAGCTTTCATTCTCTCAAAGGCAGAGCAGGATACCCAGGGCTCGGTTTACGCCTTTTGCCATTTCTGGTCTCTGGGGTTCACAGGCTGGCTAGGGGAACTCATAGTAATGTTAAAAAACCTCATATAGTGACATTTTCATGCCATGGGACCTTTTATCTAAAATAAATTCCCAGTTTACCCAAAGAATGCATGTGTGTTAGACTGAATTCTGTCCGTAACATGAATGAAATGATGCACAAAACATTCTGCACAAAACATTTACCATGCTTGAGAAAGCATATGAATATTTTAGTATATAAGCATCATACAGCTTTAAGGGGACAATGGATGCTGTTGAAGAATCAAAAATGAACTTTTATTAGTTTTAATAAAGCAACCAGTTGGTCCAACTATCTGAAGAGAGAATTGGCACTAAAATAATCTCTCTCTATTGGGAGCGCATGCTGACACCCAGGTTATGTAAGGCCTCCATGCAAGATGATGTGAATCAAAAACCACATTAAACACACACCTCACAGTCTCTGTATTTACATCTGTCAGAGATGTAGTTGACCTGTAATAACTAGGTCACTCAGTATAGCTGAATAGCAGAGGATGTGTTTTCCAGTGAAGGTTTCAATCTGACTTGAACCCTAATTAAATTAAAAATCAATTGCTGACATTAGGAGAAACTCATAAGGAGATAGAAACAGGATGGTATACATCAAAAGAGCAACACATCGGTGGTAGAAAGGTTAAAGAACGGGGTCAAGAGCGGCTGTGACGAGTAATTAAATTTAGGCACGGATCATATCATAGGAGGAAGTTTTAGTGTTGTTGCATGTGCAGATGTCTGTGTGGAATAAAACCCGACGTTTGTGTCAACTCACTGCTGTTGTGACGCTTCATAAGGAAATCAGGCAAGGATCCGGCTGTGCCTGCTATGGAAATAAGAGATTATTATCATTAACTCATCCTGTACCACTGGCAGCACACACCTACACACTCTTACCAGTTAACACCCTCATACTGTCTCATGCAGGTAAACACTGAGACGCCCACATACTCACGTTGTCTCTGTCTCTCTCACTAACACACTCACTCACTCACTCACTCACTCACTCACTCACTCACTCACTCACTCACTCACTCACTCACTCACCTGGCCCTCCATCCATCAGCACAGTCTTGTACATGACCATCTTGTCAAATCACATTTGCCACGAGTGTGTTTTCTGAACGCCGTTGACACACTGGGATCTTCATGGGTCACCTTGACAGATAAATCCGTTGCATGTGCTATGTTTTTAATTAAGCAATTAAGCAAATTATTCCTTCATTTAAAAAGACATTTTGGAGGCAATAATACGAATAAAATGCACCACATTCTGCTTCTGTACAACTACTACTTCTATTACTACATGGTGTAGAATCACTTCTGCCATTTCTATTATTTCTAATAATATAATTAAAAGATAATATTGTAGCTAATAGTACTAATGGCACTATTACCATTACCACTACTACTACAAATATTGTTTCTACTCATGTTGGGAATATTATTACTACTATAATAATTATTACTATTTCTACCATAACTAGCATTACGACAACTGATATGACTAGTATTAACACTACCACAATTACAATTACTACTACTACAGCAACAACTTATGCCTATGCTACTATACTTCTTTTATGCTTTTTTTTAAACTTATTTTACAATTTCTACCACTAATGTAACTGTGACTTACAATATTACATTTAATACTACATTTTTTTGTACTGTTACCACATGTATTTTTGTTACTTTTACAATAATTACTACTATTACAGCAACTACTGTAACAGCTACTACTACTAACTTCTTGCTTCTTGCTTCTGTATGTTATGTACAGTAACTGGTGCTTTGCAAACACTCAAATAAGGCTTTTGGGCTGCATGATGGGCAGACACATGATGAACTTTACATCACGCTGACCTTTGGTGACCCATGCAGGTTCAGAAAGTATAATTTAAACTTAAAGTAGTCTTTGACAGTCATGTTTTGTAAGCTTACTGGTAAAACTAGTTACACAGAAAGACTGGATTAGTCAGCCAGCTTGATCCAGCTGTTTGACTCTCATAGTCAACCAAATCACTGATAATTATGAAAAAAACTACTTGTCAGAGAAGCTGCACCAGCTTGACCAATTTGATGATCATGTCCTGCCCTGACCAAAATGTCTGGTTTAGGTGGTCACAACCGGGATAAAACAGCATTTTGAGCACATGTTCTTCCTGTGTGGTCAACCAGCATAATTTAATTCCTGACCAAAAGAAGCCCAGATGTTTCCGTCAGCAGATTTGTTTTCAGGACTGAGGTCATGTCCTCTGCCTTTCTTCTGTGTGTGTCTTTAACCAGCTGTTTTTTTTTTTTAACTCAATATATTTCAATTTGACTACTTTAATTACACATCATTTATTTCTGGCAGCATGGAGGAGGCTTTGAAACTGCATTTGAACCTTCATATTGGGAAATAAAACTCTAAATACTTTATTTTACAGGCCTGTAACTTCCTGTTCATTTTCAAGAAAACAGCCAGAATGCAATTTGAAACTAATTACAGGGAAAATGAAGACAAAGGTCCGACAGTAGTTCTAGTTGATTCTCAGAGGATTTTCCTTAAAATAACAAAAAATAAAAAACACAGTATGTAAAAACCTACAGTACACTCTCACGTTGGTACCCATCAGAAAATAGCTCAGACATCCTTCAGACCATGTAACCCTCTTTAGTCTGTTTCCAGCAGAGAGATAGATGCACAGAGTAGTACAGTAGTAGCAGCAGAGGTTCCAATCACTACAGTAAACTAAATTAACTATAAACCACCTGGCTCATCTCTTCTGTCAGAAATGTCACTTTCCCCTCTGCAGTTTGATGCATTTCCTGATGATTGTCAGCATGGCATTTAGAGCAGATGAGCATGACCTTTGAACGTTAACATTAAGAAAAAAACAAATTTGAATCTTGCACACAGCTGTAAATAGCAGGTACATCACCCTGTTACTGCCAACGTCTAAAAATATGCAGCTTTGCAAAATAAAAAAAAATGATGTACCGGAGTGTGTGAACAATGTGCCGTATAATGAGTTAAACTCGGTGCAGAAGGTGTGTGCTTTGTTGACTTTTTCGTATGCTTGCAAGTGATGACATCTGTTGCATGAGCTTTTAGCTGTGCATGTAGTAGCTGAACATATAACAGGGGAGTACCTGCTTCCATTATTGATGTATTTGAGGTAAAAGTAAAAGACATTTGGCTTTGTTGCGAATAAACAACCCAGCTGCTTCTTTATGCTGTTATCTTCTAGATTGTGTGTGTTGGATTGAGAGCTACGTATGTTTGTAAAACAGATAATAGTTTGCTAGTTGACGCCAGTATGTAAACATATCACAATAAACAATAAAACTGATGAGTTCCCTGTCAAACCTGATCATAAATAAACCACGCCTGTTCAATTCTGTGGAGATTATTCTGTTCCAATAATCATTTTGGTTGGATTTGCCTATTATTAGTTTTGGATTGATCAATTGTTTGTTCTATTAAATGTAAGAAAATACTGTAAAATGTCCAAAGTGATGTTTTTAATTGGTATCTTTTGTTGAACCCAACAATCCAAAACCCAAATACAAATATTCCATGTATCATCGAAGGAGACATTGAAACACACTGAATATTCCCATAAACCAGTCAATTTAGCTTAAAAAATACATTCACCAACAAAATAGTTTTTGTCCTTATCTTCTTTTGACTGACTAATTGAATAATTGACTTATTGTTTCATCTTACAAACAGCTGTTGATTAATAGTGTTAAGAGATGAGAAACTTCCACGTGGCTGCTGCTTCACTGAAAATCCACAAAATAAGAGAGACCTAATGGTGTTGAGGTTTAGGTGAGAGGAGTGTGTTCTGGGCTTTATTTGGCTCCACAGATGGTACACACACACACACACACACACACACACACACACACACACACA